>NC_134486.1:326400878-326574434 GCF_040206685.1 Ascaphus truei
ATGCCCCGGTTTATCTGTAACTGTCTAAAACGTCAATTACTTAAATATTAATGTTTTCAATATTAAAGTGCATTTTTACATTCAAATGTTTTTACAGCCATTTGCAGTTAAGAATCTGTCTGTGCAGATCACCATTTTTTGCGTTTATTTTTTACTTATTTTAAGAAATCTTCTATTGCTCTCCCCAGAGTCCAGTGCAGTATAAGTCTCCATGGTAATCTCAGATGCTAGAGATTAAAAAAATCGAAAATCATTATTTTTAGCACAAAAAATAGTTTTTAGGAGGTTTCCTCCCTCATACCCCCCCAATCTCTCCCCCCCCCCGATAAAAGGAACTGGACGAACCGCTGCGGATCAATATTTGCAAAACAAAATTCTCCCATCTCTAATGACAAAATAAATGGTAGTTGAAACAAAAATGAAAGGGAAGAAGTAAGACTTGCCTCCTAAAGTTCAAAAACAATTACATCACTGGGTGGGACCTGTGTCATTGGCAATGACTGCTTGCATCATTTTATTCTGATGTAGAGCGCAAGTCTGAATCCTATGTAAAGTCAGAGATATATTGTAATCCTGCATGTGGACAGTAATAGGACTATTGATATAAGACCAAATACTAGCACATATAAATATGTATGTAAAAGCATATTTATATACCCAAGTGCTTGACTGATGTCTTGTCAATGCATTGATAAATATGCTTTTCTTCATAAACGGTCATGTAAAAACGTGGAACTTTATTAAACACGCTATAAGCGGCCCCCTAGCCATAGGTGGGGGGGTCTCCTGACCGGGGGGGGGGGGGGCGGGGGGCTGGCCTTCCCCTCGCTGGCCCGCCCCGACACATCCCTCCCCTGCCCAGGGGAGGAGTTTCCGGAACGAATATTTAAGGCCAGGCTGGCGGGCAGCACGGCCTCTTTGCTGCCTTCCAGACGATTCCCACCCACCCGTCTCCTTAGGTAGTATAGGGCAATCATGTAACAACCGGTAGCGAAATATTTAGCAGTGCCATTGCATTCCCTGTAAGGTGGACATGTGCATTGTATGCGGTGTTAATGTTTCTTTGTTCTGTTGCGGTATGAAATGCTGATACTGTGCTGAAATGAAAGGAACAAGGTTCCGAGCAGGAGGGGTCGTTGACCAGTTTGCCTTTGTTGCGGCGGCTCTTGGGGGGTAGGTGCTTGTTCTTGCCAGACTGGGAGCTGGGCTGTTTGAGCCCGGGGGGAGTACGAGTGGGTCAGTTATCCATGACCTCGAGAGCCCGATCGCGTAGGAGACACTAGGTCAGCGGTTCGAGGGCCGGCTGACCATCCCCTCCCCCTTCTTTCAAAGGAGCACTCTAGCAGGAGCACTCTAGCATGTACCCCTCTTAGGTTTCTGTATAAATAAATAGCCGCGCCCATTTTACCTCCAGTTCCCGTTTCCTGTCTTTATTCGTACATTACATGTGGGTACAGGGCGGGGGGAGAGGGGCACCGCCTGGCAGCCTCCCTGGTCAAGCTTTTCTCCTCCTTGTTGAAGAAGATTTCAGTTCCGTTCAACTGAATGAAGCGAAACTATTTTCCAACAGGGAAATTACAGCTTTGTAGTACAGTACATTGAACAGGGTCTGTGTCTTAAACTTTCATTCTGCTTTTCTTCCAAACATATTTTTGCACCCTACAGTCATCAGGACTCATGCATTTGTATCATTACAATAGGAGACAATAACAAACCAGTATTTTCACAAACAGTATTAGCAGTTTTGCTATGCATAGGAAGCATGAAATGGTGAGAATCAAACTATAACCTTTTAGTAATAGAGATGCATATTCCAGTGGATTATATCAGATTAAAGAGAAAGATTCAAAATAATTTCTCCCCTCTTCCTTCACTTCCCTTATTTAGCTTTCTCAGTTTATTTACCAAATCATTTGTTTCTAGGCTGCATGCTCATGTTGGCACTGCTATTGTTGGATGCTGCAAATGTTATCTTATTCACTAATGACACACCACAAAGGGACATTGGTCGTTTTATGACAATGAGATCAACTGGAGGGTGCTCATCCCAATCAGAATTGTGTAACTGTGTCGGCACTGATTGTATAGGGAGTGTAACTAGAACAGTAGTGCTATCTGCTTAAGCCGACAAAGTCAAACAAGTAATGCTTCCAATACTCCAGTAAAGGGCTAAACATCCCAATTAAACTTTCCGATGCTTTGCGTGTGTAAAATGTTTTGTTTTTTTAAGAGAAGCAATCCAATCTAATCTTCTTAAAAAAAATGCTTTTTTTAAAACAAATAGGAAGTGTCTGATCTTTGTTTGTGTTCCAAGCATCTTAATGCTGTAGTGATAATACTGTTAATATGATTACAATTGCATTGCTTGTAGCTGTTTATCTTTCACAACAAGGGTAAACATGAAATACTCTAGATCTGGGAGTTTCCGAGAATAATGATTAATGGAGCATTTGGTTGAGGGTCTCCCCTGCATCAGATGTAGCTGTAGTTGTCGGTTTCAGAGGAAATACTTGTTGTTTACTGCTTAATTGCCACGCTCACTGATCCTATTTATTGGCTGCTGTAAATCAGGGTTTCCCAATTCCAGAAACCAAGGCCAATAAATGTTTAGGGGTTTTTTTTTTGTCGAACTAACCAGTCATTTTCTCCAACTAAAGGCAATTAGGCATGAGCTTATATAAATGAGACATTCTAATAAACTATCTTCATACAAGCCCTGAGGCTTTCAGGAAGGATCTCTCCTCTCATGAGTGTACAGTAGAGGGAAATCAGTGGGGGGTCTTTCACAATATTGGTATAGACGATGATACGGTGTTAGCCCGTAGAATAGACAGGACAAAAATAAGGCAGATGTGATACATTTAAAAGCTAATTAGTGGTTACAAATGATGATAGCTTTCAGGGTCACTAACATTCTTTCTTAAAAATAAAAACAGAAAAAAAAATACAAGCCTGCAGAAGGAACCTTAGTGGTCCTGAAAATCGGTAAACAATAGAGTGTACTATAGTGAAAGTGAAGGAAAGTGAAAGTGAAGGAAAGACACCCCGGCGCATGCATATAATACTGATGATTACTAGAAGCTCTAATGGTAAACCAAGTTTCCCAAAGAATAAGCAGTAGTAAAAAAGAAAGAACAATTTATTACAAATATTACAATTGAACAGCACCCAATCAGGAGTCTTGCATACAATTAATCCTATGTCTTGATTAAGCGTGATTAAATTGTAATATTTTTTAAATTGTACGTTCTTTTTTACTACTGCTTAGTCTTTGGGAAACTTGGTTTACCATTAGAGCGTCTAGTAATCATCAGTATTATATTCATGCGCCAGTGTGTCTTCCCTTTTCTTCTAGCACATTTTTGTGGGTTTGAGATCCCCCTTTCACCCAGGCTGCATAATATTTATTCAATATAGTATTGTTTATATTTAGAGGTTAGAAATTAGCGCCTTGATATTTCTCTTGTTTGCTTATAGTGAAGTATAGCTTCTTGTAAATCTTCTGTAGTTATCAAATGTGGGGTTATGTTGATGGTATAAAGGATATTTGGAATTATTCTGTTGCCTTTGGGGGATGAGGGCACTATGGATATGAATATTGTATGAGGATGAGTACATACAGTGTTCTGCCACTATATGGCTAAGTTCATTTTTCCCTGTATTGAAGGGGTATCAGAATTGATGCTAAAAGTTGTAGATGTAAATTCAACAGTAAACACAATGAACAAGTAAAAGCACTTAGCCATGTGATATCTTCTCTTTCATTGCATTTTTTTTTTATTATCATAAAATCTGAGTGTACTAAATGCGAGTAATTAACTGCTCTCCTAGTGGACATATTGAGAGCCACTGCATAGAAAATGCCAATGCATAGAAAACACAGTGAAGGAATAAGAATAAAAATATATATATATATATACTGTACCGTCATTTGAATCATATGGGAGAAGATGAATACCGTCAAATGACGGCGCAGTAACTACATTTTTATTTATTGTCATTCCTTGACTGTGTTTTCTAGGTGAGCAGTTAATTACTCGCATTTAGTACACTCAGGTCCCCATTATTGTGACGTTGCAGTATCTATATTTGTCCCCTTATTACTTTGTTGTGTGTTCTGGTATTATAATACACTGTAGTGCTCTATTACACTTTAGCAGTTTTCAGTACCAGTGTCTCTAATAGTTTGTCTCCCTTTCTCTTCCCCACGTTCAATATGCGTTGTTTATGCTCGTAACCATGACAACTGTGGCGCCTGCCTAGGCAGTGACGAGGATCCGCTGTGGGCTGCATTGAGTTGTCTTTACCACTGCCCACCGGCAACTATTCCGGGAACCTGACTTACATTCCTGTTGGGGCCTTCGTAGACCTCGACGGTCTGCTGCAGCCTTGGGAACCTGATTCTTTGAAATCTGTGCCTGCTTGCTGGAACTTGTCCGATTCTCTCATTGGAGCCTCTGCAGTGATCTACAGTATTTTGCAGCCCTGGGGACCGGATTGAGGCTGACTTTATCACTCCTGTTAGGGTGTCACAGATATGATCTTTGTATTTTGTTGCTAAGACACTGCTTTGTATTTCCCTGGTTATTTTCTGTGCAGCATCACATATTGGGTTCTGTTTGTTCCTTGTAACTTTACCTGGTTGGGGTGTATGCTTTTTTTTTTTCTCTCTCTTCGCTATCGTCCTATCTACTGTTGGGAGGACTTGTTCATTGGGTAGTTCGAGGAAAGTACCACTTTGTCTGTGGGAATGGGCCAGAAGAAGGGGCTAACCCCCTGAAACATTGCCCCCCTTTATTGATTTTTTTTGTCATCTGTACTCCCACTCTTCATTTTACCTTCCCCTGTTACTCCCCGTCCCCTTTTTTCCTTTTTGTGTTTTACCATTTTCCACTGTTTGGTAGTTCCTGCTTTTCACGTTTTTTTTTCTAGTCTCTTCCATTTTTCTTTTGTGCTTGGTGACAAGCTTTGTCTCTTTCTTCTGCTTGCTCTGATTTTTTATGCTGTGTATTTCTATTGCACTTTATTCCCTTAATTCGTATATTGTCACTTTCCATTGATATTTATTATCAGTAAAATTCATTATTCAGTTTACACAGTGTTCCTTCTCTTTTTGTGAAAGGGCTGGGAATTTTTGTTGTCTTTCTGTATCATTATCCCAAAGGGAATTAGGGTCCCATTTGTTCTCGTTGCACCGCTACCATCAGGATTAAGACTTTAATTTTCTTATTTTGTGCTGTCTACACAATATACATTTGTAATTCATAAAGTAGTTCAAAAAATAGACAATAAGGAATTTTAAATAGTCCCTAGTTGTTAGGTGCTATATATTATGGGATGCAAATGCCCTCTTTGAAAAAATGAATGTTTGAAAAGCATTCTAAAATAGGCAAGTATCAGCACACTTATCTGTATCAAGAAATTATGCAAAACATTTATTGCAGTATCTAAATGGATGGGTCATATCATGCTAATCCTTGATTGTTTTACAATAAATGTTGTGCCTTCTGGAATAGCCAGAGTTAGCTGTCTCTTCGTACCCCTCATTTTTTTTTTTGCTTTATTTATATTTTTCCTCCAATTGAGGATCCTGATCAGTCTCTAACTTGTGGTGAGGCATTCTATACATAGATCTGAGTGGCATTTTACCAAGGTATTTTTATCCTTTACTCACTTTTCCCTGCGTGATGTACATCAGCTTGAAGGGAGAGAAGCTAGGGAGAAGCTACATGACATGATGACTAGAAATAATGTCCCTCCAGGATCAAATTGGGATAAGCATTGTACACGAAAAGCTTGTAACTAATATTGAGTAGGAGGTACTGGATTGCCCAAATGCATGATGCATATGATGAGAATCACATAATAATGAATAGCGTATGTTTGATTGCTTTCATATATTTATTTGTAACCGTTTTTTCCATTCTGCTGTGTTACTGCTTGTGAGAGGCCGAACACATTTTATACTGTGACCAAGCCTACCTGTATTATTTACTGTTGATCTTTTAAAAATATTACATTGAACTGACTTCTAACTACTTACACATATTGGGGATCATACCAGTGGCTATTCCTGAAAGTGTCAGATTCAACACAGCTGCCAGCTTTCAGTCTCCTGAGAAATTATAATTACATTGTGGCGTCAGAGTTCCAGAGAAGTCCCACTGTGGTGTCGCTACTATCAAGTCCTGTCGTATAGTAACTGGTCTAAGTAGTGGAGGATCATCTGAAAACAACATATTTCCATCTGCATCGCCGATTGTGAGGAATTTGTAAATGTAATAATAGACAGGAAACCCCCAAATGCTACAACCCAATATAATAAATGATGTAGTACATTACTATCTGTTTTATCTTATTTGTTCTTCTCATAAATATGGGTCATTTAGTTAAATCCTGTGGCTAAGAATTGGTAAATATAAATGTTTTAAAAAAATGTCTCCAAGGTAGTTGACCAAAGATCGCAACCTGGAGATTCTGCTAATCAGGATAGAATTGAGGGATGTTGTTCTACTGAGTTTCTAAATATGACACATGACCTGGTTATGAGTCATGGAGGTACATTGCCATGGAGAAAGATTGCTGATGGTACAACAGCTGGTGTGGTGTCTGCTATGACTTTAACGGTAACAGTTAAAGGGGAGAAACATTGTGTAAGTAGAGGTATCCAATTGTTGTTAGTGGAGACTTAAGATGAGAGACCACAATAGAAATAAAGGTTAGAAACACAGGATAGGTAAGAATGTCCAAGTGTTGTTTCAGGCTGGAAACATTTTGTCAAGGAAAAGGTACTGTAGGGACAATTGAAGAGTTAACTGAAGTTTTGGCTAAGAAATGGAATACAGTAGCTTGATGAAAATAGGGTGTTGGCTTACACTGCCACCCAGCCACCTTCTGTTTTACAGGACAAGATGGATGAGAGTGAATGAAAGATTCACAGGTTGGAAAAAGCCACAATAGAAAAGCAGAAATTAAATTGGGAGGTACAAAGAAAGAGAGCAGACTTTTTATAGCTCCTAACAAAGATACAGGTTGCCACTTTGCACACTCCAAATTTATGTGTAAAGGATTACGAGCAAAGTGATGATGAGTGGGATAAATTATGGGTTGATGCTGAACTAGAGAGCGATTATATTGAACCACAAAGAAATAAATTGGATAGATTTCAAAAGAAGTAGTTTGAAATCATTTTTTATAGAAATGATTGCATGCATTAATGAATCATAAAAGTGTTAAGAGTTGTTAAAATTCTAAGAATAAAACAGGGAGCTCATGAAGTTATTATAGTTTTTTCTTGCAGGAATGTGAATTATAAGGTGCAATGTTAATAAACTTCCTTTTCCAAGAGCGTGAATAAACACGGTACTGTAGATGTTGTTATCAATGACAAAAAGGTATAATTTATTTTTGGTTCTAATCACACTTAATCATTTGGAATACATTGTATGTAATCTTCAGATCATTAATGTATTAAAGCTGCAGACCAAGCAAATCCTACATGTGTTTTTTTTAAATAAATCACTTCTGAACTATGAGCATTTTTTTAAAACAGCTCTGCAGGACATTTTTAATGTAATAAAATGTAACAAGCCTTTTTTGTTTCTCTAGCAACCATTTACAAAGTCACAGATACTGAGTCAATACTCCTCTGCAGCCATTTAGTGAACCCCCGAGCCGAATCTTCACCGATCGATCAAAAGAGAACGGATCAATCGGCAACTTTGTTAATTACTTATCATTGTGTGGATTGTATTGATGCACATATTAAAGGGAAAAAATAAAATAATAAAAAAACGACAGCTTGGATTGCTGCTTTAATAATAAGTTTGCAATTTAGCAGTTGTGAAAAGATTGTGCTTGTGTCCTACTGGACAATAAAGCATATGAAATACCTGCTAGGGGGACAGGATATTATTTTAAGATCACATCCCAATCCCCTCTTGCTGCTGAGTAAACATAATGTGGCTCTAGGCAATGTCAGAAATGAGAGAGTAGTGAGATGGATGTTACACTGCTCACGGACAATATCACCGTGGAGCTATTAAGAACCCCCACACATTTCAGTGCTAGGATTGTTGATTTCTGGTACAGCCCATGAATGCCAGCCCACATTGCAGCCTGTGAAACATCTAGGGGCCTATTCTAGTAGCCTCGATATCCAACTTATCAAGACTTTTGAACTATTCTCGCAAGGTAGCTATTCAGAAAGCCTTGATAAGTTGGTTAAATCGTGCAGCGAAAGCATTTTATCGCGATTTATGGTTCCTAGCCAAACACATCGCGCTATAGCCGGCGAGAAGCCCCAAATCGCAATTTGTATAAAATCATGCAATTCTAGTAGCCTCGATAATCTTATCGTTGCTCTGGAATTGCAATTTTATCCTAGATTCTTCTCGCCAGCTAAGGGTTGCAAGAGAGGGACTTAGAAACAAAATGCATTTTTCCTGCATCGTATTGAGCTGATCCACATTAATACCAGCACTGGAGACTCCAGCATCAATTCGATGCAAGAAAAATGCATTTACTGGCAGCTGCATTACCTTAGCAGCCAGCCGCTAAGGCAATAAAGGGGTTAACTACAGTGCCCGCTTTATTGTGGGTAGCGGGGGTGGATGAAGGTGGTATTTGGCCCAAGGTGGGTGTTTACACTTTGTGGGGATGTTGTGGGAGGAGTTAACCCCTTCTTTACCATAGCGGTTAATACCGCTAAGGCAATCAAGGGGTTAATCCTCCCGATACCCACCGGTAGGTATAAACACCCACCGCGGGCCAAATACCACCTTCACCATCCCCGCTATACACAATTAATAAAAAACACGATACAATCACAATACACCCATTCATTGCCAGTGTGGTTACCTATGCCCTCAATGGAAGCAAAGACAAACCAATGGCAAGGAATGGGCACCCCCTCTACCATTACAGTACATAGGCAAAATTACTATTATCCAGATTTGGATAATAGTGCATTTGCCCATTCAAAATAAAACAATATACAGCAACATAAAGTAAATAAAACTTTTACTAACCCCTGCCAGGATGAAGGGCATCCTCATCAACATGCTCCGCATCAATGTCCTCCGTTGGCAGGAACACAATAATTAGAAATACAATCTAATGGCCCCTAACCCATTAATCATCTTAGCGGGTAGTAACCGCTTTTTTATTTTGAATGGGCAAATACATGAATAATAGTAATTTTGCCCATTACTGTACTGTATGTGTTGGGGGGGTTGTTGGGGGTTTTAGGATTTCGTTTTTTTATGTTTATTGGAGGTAGAGGAATTGGGTGAAGGGGGTAGTTGTGCCAAGGGTGGGTGGTTAGGCCTACCAGGTGGGTAGCAGGAGTGGTTAACCCCTTAATTACCATAGCGGTTCCCACCACGATGGTAGTGAATGCGTTAACCACTGCCACAACCTTCCCGGCAGGCCTAAACACCCACCCTGGGGTAACTACCACCTTCATCAACTCCCTCTGCCCCCAACAAAAGGGCGATTGAAGTTGAACCCCTTCATTGCCTTAGTGGCTAGCCGCTAAGGTAATGAAGCTGTTTTAATTAAATGCTTAATACTAGTGTGTGTGAGCAAGGGGTCTCCGGAGCAGAACCGCATTGATTTCAGGTCTGGGGACCCCCTGCTTCCGAAGATACAGGCACCATTATGGGGTGCGGGTATCCCCATGCAATGTCTAAATGTTCCGCATCACATGACCGGGACATTTAAACGCATAGGAGATAATGACACCCCATATCTGGGCCTATATCTCGGGAAGCAGGGGGTCCCCGGACCTGAAATCAACCCGGTTTTGCTCCGGAGACCCCCTGCTCATGTACACTGGTATTAAAATTTGAATTAAAACACTGCGTTCGCTGGCGGGATATGTGCAGGGAGAGGCGGCTCTCTCTCTGCAGCTCTGTAGCCAGATCGCACGGAGGAGAACTTTGAGTGAGATCTCATCGCTCCTGTCCCGAGCGGTTTTGGCATTTTCCTGCCGCACGGTTTGAGAGGTGTTCATATTCTTTCTGAATACCGTGATAACTCAATTGACAAACTGTTCGGCGAGAACATGCCAAACCTTGTGATGTAACATCGAGGCTATTAGAATAGGCCCCCTAGTGTTTCATGAGGGAAGTCAGGCTGATGTGACAAGTGAACCTTGTTAGTACATTGATGCAAGCTCTTCTGTTGTGTATGGTAAGAGAATGACTGGCTTTGCAGGAGTGTGTCTTGAAAACAAAACAGTTGTGGACAGTTTTTCTGACTTGTAAGAATGCTCAGTTTGCAGAAGCGGCTGTTCTGCTAACATTACTGCATGACAAGATAGGTAAAGGTGAATGTCATTTGATTGTAACTGATTCTATGTATGTGTTCAGAGGCGCCGTTATCTTTCTATAGTATTTGAAAATAAATCAGTGGCTTTCTACTTATGGCACTCCTATTCTTTACAGAAAATTGTGAAAGGATCAGCTTCTGTCAGACCATCAGGGTGAGGTAAAACTCATTCAAGTCAAATCTCACCTAAAGAAAGGTGTCACACTGTAGCTTATGGGAACAATTTGGCAGACACGCATGGGAGAAAAAGGATACTTAAACACCCATTGCTGTACTAAGCCGCTCAGATATAAAAAAAAAAAACCCAGACATATCAAATAATCTGAGAGAACACCAGCTGAACGATTTGGAAGTTTCTACACTAATGGATAAAACAGACTCATGTTTAGGAAAATAAATCTTTAAAGATAATTCATGACATTCTGGCACATGGCGACATTACTAATTGGACAGCAAACAGATGCGTGCATGCAAGTCCCAGAACTATCAGACACATTTCTCCCAATATAGCAAGGACATTCCTTCCTGCTGCTCTAGATTCTCCTGCAATCAAAGGGGTAAACTAAATTATAACAGACACACAAAGAAAAGAGCTCATAGAAAGAATGTATCAATAAAAATCTACTTTTCTGAAGTAAAAAAACTTACATTGACAACAAGATAAGTCATTCAAATGAAAGTCATCCCCCACCCGAGGAACCGGTGATGTTGGCTGCAGATAGCAGGGAAACCAGATTTAAAAGGGGACTTCTCCAGTTCACGCCAAAGCGAGTTGAGAGTCCTTGCTAAGCAATCCCAGATAGTAGCAGCGTATGAGGTGGCGCCCAGTGTCTGTTGTCACAGCGTCTAAGGTCCCAACCTGAAGACCAATACACCTCTACACTTTTCGCGTCACATACACTTCATCAGGGGTTTGATCTAAGGATCACAGGGCTGTTGTGTGTGTGTATATATATATATATATATATATATATATATATCAGTGGTTGACAAATCACCAAAAAATCTACTCGCCACACAAAAAAATCTACTCGCCACCTAGTACCAAACGTGTGCTGCTTGGGCCAATATTTACTCGCCCGGGGGTTAAATCCACTCGCCCGAGGCGAGTAAATGTATAGGTTTGTCGAACACTGTATATATATATAGCTGTGTGTAACATCTTAAAGTGTAACATTGAAAGTGTGGGGATAATTTTGGAGATTAATCTTCTTTAATCATGAATGCTCTCTGAATATCTGGACTAATACTCTGATTTCTTCAAACAGGTATGACTGGAGTGACTTCCATCTAACAATTGAAGGAACTTTAATCAAATTAACATCTAACTGGTATGACCTGAATAAGGAGACCCCTCCCTTAATTGTTAGACAAGTGAATACGCTCAAGAATATAAGGCAGGCTCTTTTGGCTGTGAGCTATATGGCTGTGTGTAACATCTTAAAGTTTAACATTGAAAGTGTTGAGATAATTTATAGATTAATTTGGAGGTGAAGATTGGAGGAAGACCTTGACTCTGCACAACAACAACTCTGCAGCCGTGAGAACTTGATTTTCTAAATGCTCTGATTCTTTGTACTCTTCCTATCACCAATACCTGGCCTGTCTCTCCTCCTGCATCTCACAATGCCCTCCCTATTGCTTTTTCAGTTTACTGTTTCCTCACTCCTTTCTGAACATCTCTGTTCTCTCCAACTTCCCCACTCTCCACTGCACCATTATTTATATACCTCTCTCCCAACAACTTATTTACCCCTCAATAAAAAACACCCACAAATCCTCTATTCACACCCTCTATCTACTCCTTCCTGCTGCTGGGGATCTCCCCTAAGCCTGAACCCAGACATACACACCTGAACTCACCCATGCATCCCTGCCATCTCTTCCCCAGTAAATGGTGTTAACCTTCTGATCTAATACTAACCTTAAAACTCACCCCACAAGTTAAGCATCCCAACAGCCTGCGCTAATGGTTACTACCACACTCAGCCACTCCTACCACCCATTGTGGCCAATTATTGCCATACACAGCACTTATTCCCTCACCTGCTGTCTCTGTAAGTCTCCCATCAAACATCAGATTGTAAGCTCTTCGGGGCAGGGATTTCCTTTCCTATTGTCTGATTTTTTTGCACTTATTGTATTAGTATAATTCCCTGTACTGTATTCTTTGTGAAGCGCTGAGTACACTTTTGGCGCTATATAAATAAAGACATACAATACTATATATATATATATATATATATATATATATATATATTGGAATGCATGCTATTGTGGCAAAAAGCAACATTTCCCTGACATAGAAAAGATAGCAATGCATGCTAATGAGTTCTATACGAGACTCATGGAGACCATGATAATAACCCAAATAGTAAATATAGGATTGTTTGTAAATGGATTGGGTGCAATAAATGTATTAAGACCCAATGATACAGATAACCTTATACCACAAAAAAAGTGCATACATATATTGGCCAAAGCAAATTTACTCAAATTTTCAGATGGAAACTATTGGTATATAAATGAGAAATGGAATACATACCAATATAATCAATGGCGATAGACTCGCTCAAAATACCAAACTATAATCTTATCATAACATGAAAGAATTGCAGTGCATGCTATGGATTCAGCTAGGAATCTAGTGAAAACATAATTATAACCAAGAGCTTCTATATTGGATTATTTCATGAATGGATTCAGTTCAACCTATTCATTGATATCGGATTATTTGAGAAATAGATTCAATTCAATCAATCCATTGGGACCCAATAATACAAATATTCACTACAAATGCTCCTAACCCCCCCCCAAAAAAAAAGTGCATGACTTACCTTATTGCCATTGTAAGTTTTTTACTTAATAAAAGTGTATTTTTATTGATACATTCTTTCTATGCGCTCTTTTATTTGTGTGTCTGTTGACATTACCAATTGGATCTAGGGTAGTACCCTCACGTTTGAGGAAATTTTTACTGAAACGGGTACATAGCTCAGAGGTAGGAGGACATCCAAAATTACAGGAAACTCAGGGCAGAGTTAGTAAATTGTGGAGGATCAAATTAACAGGTGCCTGGAAAGGATGAATGGCCAGCTAAAGAAAGAGCCTAGTAAAATCTGCAATGCTAATGGCACTAATTGGGATGATTTGTTACCTTTTGTATTATGCTGACTAAAATCAAGGATTAACAGACATACAGGCTCGACCCCATATGAAGTCCTGTTTGGATGCAGAATGCCAGCCTGGAAGACAATATTACTACCCATAGACACTCAGACTAGCATAACACTGGCATCTCTAGAATAAGCACAGGATCTAACAGGCATGACTGGCCATTGTCCAAGAACAGATTGCTCGCACTGAAGCTGCTGTGGCAGAAAATAGCAACTGTCATTTTGATAACCGGGAAGATTTAATACAGTACCAAATGCATATTCACATGTCCTTGTGTTAAAACAGGGCAGAGGCCACATGAAGAAATTCCCCAAGAACAGTTGGCACGGTCCTTTCCTAGCTACAGAAAAACTAGGTCCCTTTGTATACCTAATTCAAAAATCAGATGGAAAGAGTGAATACAAACATGCCGTGCAATTGAAAGCCTTTAAAGGCAAGGTAGGGGATATTGTGTCGATATCCTGTTTGTTTGTTTTCCCACAGATCCTTACAAAGGAATAGTGTGATACTGTACATTGCAATGCAATGAAATTATGCAAGCTTGTACCCTCATCTTGTATATTACAGTATGATATAATCATTAAGCTTGCGGCTTTGCTGAAATATTCATTGGTCATTTATCATGATACAGTAAGTAATTAATTAAGTGATACGTTTTATGATATTATTAAGGACTGATCTTGCACTTCTTTTCTTTCATTGAAAAACATGATGGGATTGTATCCTTTTGGCCTACTGGAATTTCAAAGGCTTCCCGGAGCACGTGGTGGTTTGAACACTTTTTTTTTTTTTTTTTTTAACATTTTGGTCTTATTATTCTTTTCCAATTGTTTTGATCATTTTATTGTTTGGAATGTGATATGCATGTGTGTATGTACCTAAACACAAAGTGTTTTCTTACTCATACTACAAGAGAGTTCTATGATGCACACACACACATATTCTCAGTTAACATATCAGTTGGAGCTAGAAATATCTAAAAAAAAAGATAGAGTTACTCTTACAGTAGGTCCTGCTGTAAATGGAGAGGTGTGGGAAAGTCATTTTTATACTACATCACAGTCTGTGCTGTGGGATGAAGGAGAGGAGGTGAAACTGCTTGTGTTGTTGTAGAAACCTGACTGGATTTGTTTGGTATCAGAATGGAATAGCAGTGTCCCAGAATGAGACTGTATTGTAGTACATGAAGAAATCTCACAATTGTCCGAGCTGGGAACTCAGGAAGCTGAAGCATGGTGGTTCAAAGTGAGATAGGATGACATGGATTTGTGGGAATGCAAACACAAGGCATCACAAGCTGTTATAAGGTTACATATCTTGATCAGAACTGCTCCTACGTACTATGCGGTACATGTACAGGACTCCACTTTTGCAATAGGAGCTCATGTGCAAATTAAAGTAGATGCCCCAGTGCCTGGAGACAGGAATGTGAAATATAAATTGGTTAAATGGGTTATTAGATGTGTGCAGAGGTATGCAAGTGGAGACTGTTTTAGGGTGAAATGATATCTTGGCTTTACTGAGCCTGTTCCCTTACCAAGTCAAAACATAAAAAAACAACAAAATAACAAACCCCTATCCCTTTGTAAGGGCTAACTTATTTCCCCAGACCTATCTGCAGGACTGGAGGGGTATTCCCATTACCAGCCTATGACCCCAAAGTTTGGTCCTATTACTGATCGTGATTTGGTTTAGTTCCCCCCTGGCATTTTTAGGGAGGATGTAGGGGTGCCATATAGGGCTTGAACCCCTTTTAAGAATGGACCGGAGAAGCCAAACCCCAACAAAGTTTTATCTAGAAAATCCCAGTTTTTCTGTTGAACGCTTTTTCTTGAACGGTTCTTCCCACAAGGAGGCATCACAATCTCCCTATAGGGGATCCTGAACCCCTCCTTAAAACCTTCTTCAATAATGCCTGCTGCCACCCTATTTGTCTACATGTCTCCAGTCCTCTGTGTTCTCAGGTTGCCTTGCAGCTCAGGTTAATTAGTTGCACCTGGAAGCTGCTGTCAGCAGAGATTAACCCCATCATACTGGGAACAAAGCACATTTTAACCTTCTGCTAACACAGAAGGCATCTGTGACTATCAGAATACACACTAAGATACTTATTGTATCCCCATACACACATACACGTACACACATATCCCTATACAGATACACTGATAGTGATACACACATATCCTCTTACATACTGTACATACTGTACATACTGATACACATCGTACAATCACATCAAACACGTATACTGATACTTCACGCAAACACACTGATATACACATTGCCCTTTAAATACTGTCAAGTACACAGTGCACACACACACATCATCATACATACATACGCAGTGGTACATGCATATCTCTATACATACACACATACTCACTTATGTACATATATGCTCACACACATCCTCATACATACAGTATACATATATCCACATACATACTATACACACTGATACACACAAATACTTATAAATACACACTTCTATACACATATTCTCTCTCACACACACATCCTTATACATACACACTGCCACACACATATCCTCATACATACACTCTAATTAACATATAACCTCATACATAGACACTACGACACACATATCCTCATGCAGTACATACACTCTGATAAACATATTTCCTCATACACAGAAAGTACTACACACATCCTCATATAGACATATTGCAAGACTAGGGTGACCAGATGTCCCAGTTTAGCTGGTACAATCCCATTTTTTAGGGCTCTGTCCGACGTTTTTGGGATGCTGGCCAGGTTTTTCAACCCATTGGCCGCACATGCGCGATCGCTACTTGCCGACTGCACACAAGCGATTGTCACTTGCCGACTGCCCGTGCGCATACGCGATCGTCATTTGATGACTGTGCATGTGCAATCGGCACTTGCGGACGCTCATGCGTATGCGCGACCGGCAAACTCTAATCGCGCATGAGTGGCCGGAAAACGCTGATTGCGCATGCATTGTTGGCGAGTGCCGATCCCGCATGCACAGCAGCAGTCAGCAAGTGCCGATTGTACATGCGCGGTCGGCAAGCGCTCTTCACGCAATGCGCAGTTGGCACCAACTGCGCATGTGTTACATTTGTGACGGTTTTTGCCAGGACAAATCTGGTCACCCTATGCTAGGCACATATCCTCATACATACAGTACAGTCTGTTAAACATATATCCTCATACATACACAGTGCTACACACATATCCTCGTAGATACATACTGCTAGCCACATATTCTCGCACATATACTTTGCTACACACATATACTCATACATACACACTGCTAGAGACATATCTACATACATACAGTACAAACCACCAGAAGAATTCAATCCCTCTTTAGGTATACTTTATTTGACTAAACATACTGTATTTTACAAAGTACAAGCTTTTGAAAAGTTACTCTTCAGGTACAGATGTAGCCAGCCTCAGTGTTCTTGATGCTTGGGGAACCTGTGGTCCGGATCTCCCACGCTTCCCCTGGCAGGGAGAAATTCTCTGTGGGAAATCCCATTTCACAAAGTGGACCATCCCCCTCCTCTCCCCACCCCCTCCCCCTCACACATGGGTCTGGGGACATTAAGTCTGACTACATCTGTATGTCAAACATTTCTCATACATTTGCATATCCTCTCTCAACTATCATTGTAAACCATACTACAAATTAAATATAATCTTTAACTTACTGTACAACTGCCAGACCTGATGAAAGACCCTGTGAGGTTTGAAAGCTTGTACACTGTAAGCAAGCAAAAGGTATCATACTGCCTGTTGTTTTCCTTTCCATTTTTTTCACGTAAAATATTTTTTTGTCTTTGTTTCTAATTCACATAGCTAGTTAACATAATGCTCCTTTGTAGTTATGTCCCCTCTTACTAACTGTTACATTTTTCCTGTGCAATAGATATGATTTGCTTTAAAATCTTCATGTCACAGTTCTAATTTATATTTTTATTGCTGCTACATTAGGACAATTAGGTGCGGAGACAGTCTAAGGGGGAGTAATTAGATGGGCACTTTTTCTTCCTTCATTGTCTTCAGTATCATTTGAGGCCTCTCTGGTGAAATAATTGTTGTGATGTTGCCTTTAAAATCTGCAGTTGCCAAATTATCTCGATTTATACCAAAAATAGTGCTTAGGAGAGACTGCTCTAATTTAATATGCAACACTGATGCTTTTGTCTTATCTGCAAAGTATTATGATAGTCTGATTTAATATGTAAGATTCAAAAGCAACATGATCTTGTTAAACAAAGAGAAAAGCCCAGCTGGTACTCCAGTAGGCCCAGCTGTAAAGGCGATCACGTGGATAGCCTCCTCATCGTGTAATGTTATATCAGTGTCCTGCTTTACAGGAGAGTCCAGACTCCCAAGTAACATTACTACCGCTGGGCACCGGCTTTCTTCCCAAACCAAATCATAAAGGCAATCTAATTGATTAATATGGTGAGATTTATGAGCCAGAATGAAGTCCTTTGATAACCCACACTGGTTGATTTGATATCATTGGTAAAATGAATGCACTTCAATATCACCAGCTAAATGTTCCATGACAATTCTTAACCACCTTTTCAGTGGACTGTAATGAGATTTTCAGTTTCAAATATAATGGCATTTTTTCAGCAGCAGCAGCAGCAGCATACTGATCTGTTTTCCCTGATTTTGACACAATTAATCTCATTGGTGCCCTTATGATGTTCATTGAACATAACAATGGTTGGTACCGTGGTTCCCCTTGTGACGTTCAGTGAATGCCACCACTTTTCTTGCTTCTTTCTTAGGGAAGATCGCATTACCAACTCTATAGTGTTATACGTTTAAGAGCTATCTACTGTATGCCATTTTATTTCTATATTTATGGTAGGTCAGGGCAACTTTCTATGGTGGTTAATGACCAGTTAAGCCCTGCAAGCGCCTTAAGTGTTAAGCATTAGAGTTTTGTACTATGTCAATTTTATAGCAGTTTAAGTGATTTTTTTCCGCATATTTTAGATGGTATGTTGAAGTCACATTACCAACCAGACAAAAACCGAGTAATGACTAGAGATGTAAAAATTACTTTCAAATTGCTTTGACATTTTTTTTCTCTTCAAAACGGAAGGATTTTATAATAACATACTGTACATAATTACGGTGAAAAAATCCCCAGTAAAGGTAATTTCTTCAAAAATAAATTCCGGTTGGATGCTTTAATTCTAAAGTTTCTTGAAAGTAGATATTGATGGTAGCTCTTTTAACGTTCAGCTAACATGCATTTTGGTGAATGAACACTGTATAAAGGAGAAGGCAGAAAATAAAATTTTTATGCTCAGGCAGAAAACATTGTGCTGTGGGGAGCCTATGTGAAAACAAAACATCAAATATCAGAAAACGGTTTAATTGTCAAAATGTAAAAGGCATATATGATTGTTAATGCTGGTATCTCTCTGCAAAATTTTAATGTCCCGGTCACATGACGTGGGAGATTTAAACAATGCAGGGAGTTACCCAACCCGGGGCCTGTAACTCAGGAAGCAGGGGGTCCCCGGGGCTGAAATTAATGCGGTTCAGCTCCGGAGACACGTGGCTTCAATCCGATGTAGTAAGAATACCCTGTAGTTTTTTTTCCATCGATCACATCGTGGATCCCAACTGAGATCAGAACCTGCGAGTTGCAGCTGCAATGTGAATCTTGAAGCTACCTGAATAGCGCAATCTATCAAAAAATGCAAGTTTGAGCATTTTTTGAGCTAGCACTCGGTTTGTCTGAGCGGAAGCGCTACTGATCAGGAAGAAGCAGTTTTTGAGTGAGTTTGCAAACTCGCTCGAAAAGTGCTCAAAACTGTAATTAAGTCACTTATCAAAGCTACCAGAGCAGGCCTCTAAATCTCCCTTTTTTCATGTACACTGGCGACACATTTAATTGCACTGCGGCCAGATCCGCAAGCCGGGAGATTTCCCGGCTTGCTAGTGGCCGCCCCTCGGCGTGCCGCGCGTCATAGACGCGCGGTCACGCGTCTTCGGGAGCGTGCGCCCCCTGCACGCACGTCCAGGGGCTCCCCGAGGGAGCCCTGGTGTCCCGCAATCGCGGGACAGCGGCAGGGGGTTCCGGGGGACCCGGCGGACCCGGCAGCGGTAGGGAGAGCGCCCCGATCGGAGGGCGCTCTTCCGCTGCTTCGGCGCGCGCCCGTCACACTCGGGCGCGCGCCAGGCTACTGCTGCGGCACAGAACGGGCAAATGCTCGAATAAACTGTGCCGCAGCAGTAGATTGTGATAATTTATAGTCGACAAAATGTAGAGTTCTTCGTAGATTAAATTATACTGTAGACCAGGGGTTCTCAACTCCAGACCTCAAGATCCTCCCCCCCCCCCCAACAGGTCAGGTTTTCAGGATATCCATGCTTCAGCACAAGTGGCTCAAATAGTGGTTCAGTCTTTGACATAGCCACTGCTTGAGCCACCTGTGCTGAAGCATGGATATCCTTAAAACTTGACTTGTTGGTGGTTCTTGAGGACTGGTTTTGAGAACCCCCGCTGAAGACTGTAGGTTTCTTCTTCAAGTGTGCCAGGAACCTTATCCTAATGAAAAAGATAATCTAATACCTGCAGATCATAGACCCTGATTTCCCACCTCAGCTCGGTTAAGGCACAAACCCAATGCAAAAATCCGAATGGAGAAAAAGGGTAACTTGTAAAGAAGCACACTGTCCTGATATCTTCATTTTACCTACTTCAAACAAATACGATGTATTTGCAAGCATGCAAGTTGTTTACCTAAAAAGGATTTATTGAGAAAAAAAGAAGTAAGCCAGCATTGTAACACATATATCTTATATAGGAAAAATTAGGAAGGTGTTAACATTGCACCTTTTACCTAAAAGGGTAGTGTAGAGAGCGAGGAGCCTTAGGCCATAATTATACCTAAAAACGCCGGCGGCTCAAAAACAAGATACAAAAAAAAACCTATTAATGTAGTTATGTAAAATTTAATGGGGATAAATTGGGGGAATCCTTGATGGAGAAGGATTTAGGAGTGCTGGTAGACAGTAGGCTTAGCAATAGTGTCCAAAGTCATGCAGTAGTTGCAAAGGCAAAAAAGATATTATCTTGCATTAAACCGGCAATGGATGGTAGGGAAGTAAACATAATTATGCCCCTTTACAAAGCATTAGTAAGACCACACCATGAATATGGAGTACAATTTTGGGCACCAATCCTAAGAAAAGACATTATGGAACTAGAGAGAGTGCAGAGAAGAGCCACCAAATTAATAAAGGGGATGGACAATCTAACTTATGAGGAGAGGCTAGCTAAATTAGATTTATTTACATTAGAAAGAGGCGTCTAAGAGGGGATATGATAACTATATACAAATATATTCGGGGACAATACAATGAGTTTTCAAAAGAACTATTCATCCCACGGGCAGTACAAAGGACACAGGGTCATCCTTAAGGTTGGAGGAAAGGAGATTTTACAGCAACAAATGAAAGGGTTCTTTACAGTAAGGGCAGTTAAAATGTGGAATTCATTACCCATGGAGACTTTGATGGCAGATACAATAGATTTGTTCAAAAAAAGGTTGGACATCTATTTAGAAAGGAAAGGTATACAGGGATATACCAAATAAGTATACATGGGAAGGATGTTGATCCAGGGATTCATCCGATTGTCAATTCTTGGAGTCAGGAAGAAATTTATTTTTCCCCTTATGAGATATCATTGGATGATACTGTTTATCACTGGGGTTTTTTGTTTGCCTTCCTCCGGATCAATAAGTAAGTATAGATATAGCATAAAGTATCTGTTGTCTAAATTTAGCATAGGTTGAACTTGATGGACGTACGTCTTTTTTCAACCTTATCTACTATGTAACTATGTAACTATGTAACTATGTAAACATACCTGTAGCTACATGCGCGCCGCTTGGAGCTGCGGGGCAGCAGACTCCTGAAGAGATTTTCAAAATTGTTTCTGGCAGGCGACTGCCGCGTCACTTGAGCGATTCTGCCAATGAGGGTGAACTGCTCATGGCCACGCCTCCACCATGCCTCCTTGTCTCCTCTCCTGTCTCCTCTCACTGCCGCCTCTCCTTGATTAAAATGCACTCGGCGGCAGCATGAGTGTGAAGTCACCGGTTCATGCTGCCGCTTTGCTGCCTGTGGTATAATCATAGCCTTAGGTTGAGTGCTGCATGACAGGAAGGCCCAGGCTCACCCCCACCCCCGCCTTTTCCCCTTTTCCTCCTACCTCCCCTCTGTGTCACCGGTGTCACTCCGGGGGGGGGTGGGGGCCAGCTGGAGGGGATAAAGGCAGGCAGTGAGGGGTGGGAAGATCATGCCGTACCCTTCACTGTGTTTAACAGTGTCTGTGCAGGAGCTCTGCTAACAGTTCCAGACTGGGGCTTGTTCTTTGGATGCGGCAGCAGCTGCCCTGAATTTTGGGGAAGTGAGACTCCGTCGGAGTCCTCCAGTGGAGCAGCATGTATGTTGATTATCCCTTGCACTCCCGTTATAGAGCCCTGGGCGGTTGTGATTGGGATGAGCTCCATGGTGATTGAGGTATCTGCGGGGGGGGGGGGCGGGGGGTGGGGATGGGAGGGTTAAGGGGAGAGCCCTGGCTATAGGGCCTCCTGTTGCTGCCCTTCCTTCTTTTTTTTAATATTCCTTGCTCCCCTCACATTGGTTTTTTTTATGTGGTCCACCGGGTCGTCGCCAGCTGCATGCAGAGAGCAGTCCCTGGTTGAAGGTTGGCTCAGCAGTGCCGGCTTCACTAATCAACTCTATTTTTTCGACATGAAATATCCCTATTACCTGGAAAACTGCCAGAGTTGTCCCAATCTTCAAAAGTGAGGACAAAAACACTGTCTCAAACTACAAGCCAATCTCTCTTCTCCCAAAGTCATGGAAAAATGTGTTCACACCCAATTAAGAGATTACTATACCACAACAAGTTTCCTTAGCCAACTCCATTTTGGCTTTCGCCCAAAACACTCCACGGTTACTACCCTCTCAATAGCTTGCAATGAGATTCAGTGTGGAATGGAACTGAGACAACTTACTGGTGCAAAATTCCTGATTGATACAGTTGATCATGAAATCTTGCTAATCTTGCTAAACAAGCTCCAGTGCTCTGGAATAGGGGAAAACGCTTTAAACTGGTTTCACTCTTACCTGTCGGGTAGATCCCAACGTGTCTATCTCAGGCTCTAACTCCAACCCCTTAGATCAGGGGAGCGCAATCTTTTTCCCCTGTGCCCCCCTACTGGCTTTCACCCTCTCCTCGCCCCCCCCCCCCCTCTTACCTTGATTCAGACATCCTGGCGTCATGACGTCGTGTTGCTATGGTGATGCGTCACCAGGAGCATCTGAATCAAGGTAAGTAAGGTTTACAGAGGCCCTGCAGCTCCCCCGGCATTAATTTAAATGTCTTCGGGAAGCGCGTGGGGGCCTCTCTAATCCCCGCGCCCCGTGCACCGCCCCCCCACTTTGCGCACCGCTGCCTTAGATATGACCTGTGGTGTCCTGCAAGGCTCTGTTCTGGGGCCCCTACCCTTTTCAGTCTTCATTGATGATCTACCTACAGCTTGTAAGGGAGCTTCAATGCACATGTATGCGGATGACACACAGCCCTAGATTCTCTGACCTTGAATACATACTTCAATCTGATTTTTCAAGACTTGAAATCTGAATTTCTGAAAAACAAACTGTTTTTAAACACTGACAAGACTAACAATGGTATTTGGGACCAATGCTACATTTCTAAAGCTACCAATGACAGAGCTACAGATCAGAACCAGCTCTAATACCATCCTGACCCCTGATATCCAAAACCTATGCCAATCTAGGTGTACTTTAAAGGAACAAATTGTCCCTAAGCCAACTGGTCAGAAAGCGTATCACACAGCAAATGCTAATGCCAGTTATAGGAACATAGGAACACAGTATATGGCCCAGCACCCCAAACTTACCTCAGAAAACTAGACACCCTCTAAAACTGAACATGCCACTTTGTCCTCCAATGTAACTACAACATGCACCAATGCAAAATGCTCAGAGAACTAGATTGCCCATCACTTGAGTCTAGCTGCAAAGTTAATCTTTCCTGTCTTGCCTTCAAATACTTTCTTGACAAGCTACTCACCTATCTGAACATGCTCCTCACCACTACCACATGCAGCACTTATTACCTAAGATCTGACACTAAAGACTGGTCATGATCCCAAGGTTCAGCAAAGTATCCGGCCGCTCCTCCTTTTCTTTTCTGCACCTCACAACTAGAACAATCTACCTGAGACCCTCACAGCCGCCACCAGTCTAAGTTCTTTCAATACTAAAGCTATCCTCATTTTAATCTGGTCTGTAACTGTTCCATACACCTATAACATATATTATCTTTAACTGTTCATGCAATGTCTTTAAATATAATCTATAACCTTGTTCATTTAATGTAACTATGTATAGTGTTATCATAACTCTGTGCCCGGGACATTCTTGAAAACGAAAGCTAACTCCGAATGTATTACTTCCTGGTAAAACATTTTTATAAATAAATAAACTGCAGAGAGAAACCAGCACCGCCTTTGAAGATAAGTATCTGGAAGCAGGGGATACCGGAGCTGAAATTAAAGGGGTTCAGATCCGGAGACACCTGCTTCAATCCTGTATTACAAAATGGCTTGAATTGTTCCTTTAAGCAGAAAAGGATGTTGGGTTCATTAGTTACAATTCTAAACAATGAGTGGAAAGTTCTAATTGTTGTCTTGATCATACAGTAAAGATTCACTTTGGTATAACTTGAAGACAAATGCATTGTTATTCTCTTTTTATCTCCTTTGCAAGGCAATACAATAACTTCTAAAGCTCAAATTACATTGTTTACAAACATTTACAAGACAATTTCCAAAAAAAATATATATTTTTTTAAAATTGGATCAATGATTAAATCCATTAAACATCACTGCTACAATTTCCTTTTGGTTCTGTCTGAGACTACACATTCAATGGACCAACAAGAAAGTTGTTCATAGTTGAACAGTGTTCAAAGATTTTGAAAGCTTTTGAGCAAGAATCTATGGAGAGTTATATTTATTATCCATTAATACTAATCAACCTGCAATACATCTGTGTGCACAAGATCTGCATAATTATCTCTACAGTTGTAACATTTGGTTGCTACTTGGAACCATTTCAAGGCTTTTTATGTCTGCCAAACATTCTTTTCTTTCTCTGCAAAGCTGCACAAATCATCAAGGGGAAGCACAAGCAGCTAAAAAGAATTTGAAAGAAATTAGCTACATAATTGTGGTGACAGAAAAGTGGAGTAGTACATTTGTAATAAGTTACATAGTTACAGTTACATGGTAGATCAAGTTGAAAAAAAAAGACATATGTCCATCAAGTTCAACCCATGCTACATTCAGACAACTGATCCTATATCCTATATTTGTATTTGCAGTATTTTGACCCAGAAGAAGGCAAACAAAAAGCCCCAGTGAAAAAGCATCCAATGATGATGTCTCAAAAGGCGAAAAATAAATGTCAATCTGATTTCTCCCTTGATCAACACCCTTCCCATTATTATGTATTTGATATATCCCTGAACACCTTTCTTAACCTATCTATCAGTCTTTGACTGAGCCACTGATTGAGCCACCTGTGCTGTAGCAAGGATATCCATAAAAGCTGGCCTGTTAGTGGCCCTTGTGGACTAAGTTTGAGACTCATGGTATAAACCATTAGTACGATTACACCTTGAATATGGAGTACAAATTTGGGCACCACTCCATAAAAAAGACATTATGCAACTAGAAAAAGTGCAGAACTACCAAATTAATAAAGGAGATGCATACTCTGATTTGTTAGGAGAAGCTAGCTCATTTACATTTGTTTACATTAGAAAAGAGGCATCTAAGAGGGAATATGAAAATGAATACAAATATTTATGGTGTCAATATAAGGAGCTTTCAAAAGAACTATTCATCCCAAGGACAGTAGAAACAACACAGGGTCATCCCTTAAGGTTGGAAGAAAGGAGCTTTCATCAGCAACAAAAGAAAGGTTTCATTACAGTAAGGGCATTTAAAATGTGCAATTTATTACCCATGGAGTCTTTGACTGTGCCACTGATTGAGCCATCTGTGCTGAAGCAGGGATATCAATAAAAGCTGGCCTGTTAGTGGCCCTTGAGGACTAAGTTTGAGACCCCTGCTTTATACAGTGGCATAATTATGCTTACTTCTCTTCCTTCCATTCCCCATTTAATGCAAGATAAGGTCTTACGTATTTGCCTTTGTACAGTTGCTCCTGCATGCCATTAGGCACTATTGTTGTCTACAAGCACACCTCAATCCTTTCCATCAAGGATTCACCTAATTTTGCCACATTTAATTTGTAAGTCGCCTGTTTATTATTGTTTCCCAAATGTACTGTATTACATTTATCTGTA
Source organism: Ascaphus truei (assembly GCF_040206685.1). Taxonomy (NCBI): domain Eukaryota; kingdom Metazoa; phylum Chordata; class Amphibia; order Anura; family Ascaphidae; genus Ascaphus; species Ascaphus truei. The sequence goes on from NC_134486.1 coordinate 326,426,830, forward strand.
TTAAACATCATCTGCCATTTACTTGCCCAAGTTTCCAGTATATCCAATTCCTTCTGGAGAGAAATTACATCCTGCTCTGATTTTACGACTTTACACAATTTAATGTCATCAGCAAAGATGGAAATTTTTCTCTCTATGCTAACCTCAAGGTCAATAATAAACAAGTTAAAAAGCAGGGGTCCCAGTACCGATACTTGAGGTACTCCACTCACGACTTTAGCCCAACCTGAAAAAGTTCCATTTACGACAACTCTCTATTGTCTATCCTTACACCAGTTTTCAATCCAGGTGCAAATATTTATACTAAGTCCAATTTCCTTTATTTTGTACACCAACCTCGTGTGACACCAACCTCGTGTGACACCGTATCTAAAGCCTTTGCACAATCTAAGTAGACAACATCAATTGCATTACCCTGGTCTAAATTCCTACTTACCTCCTCAAAGAAACTAATAAGGTTAGTTTGGCATGATTTATCCTTCATAAATCCATGCTAACTATTTCTAATAATGTTGCTATCCATTTGGTACTCCTGAATATTATCCTGTACTAAACGTGTAAGTCTGCAATTCCCTGGTTGTGATCTAGCTACCTTTGTTTATATAGGCACCACATCTGATTTACGTCAATCTTATGGTACTGAGCTCTGAAAATGTAGTCCTTGACTATTAAATGTAATGGTTTGGCTATTACTGAGCTTAGCTCCTATAGAACTCTTGTGTGCCTGCCATTAGGGCCAGGTGCTTTATTTACGTTTATCTTATCAAGCCGCCTATGAACTTCTTCCTCAGTTAACCAATTGATCAGTACTATAGAGGTTGTGGCTTCCTCCTGTGGCACTATTTTTGCAATTGATTAATCCCTAACAAATACAGAGGCAAATAATGTATTTAATACCTCTGCTTTTCTTCCATATCTCCAATAATCTGCCTGTTCATCTCACACTGAAAGGGTCCTATATTTTCTTTTCTAAACTTTTTGTTATTAAGGTACTTAAAGAACTTTTTAGGGTTGATCTTTCTATTGCAATCCTTTTTCCATTTTCGATGTTTGCTCATTTGATTGCCCTTTTGCAACTTTTGTTACATTCCTTATAATTCTGATATGATGCCTCCGTCCTTTCTGACTTTAAGAATCTAAACGCCTGCCTCTTCCTTCCATTTCCTCCCCTACCTGTTTATTTAGCCACATTGGTTTTGACTTGTTTATTTTATATTTATTACCCAAGGGTATACATCGATAAGTGTGCTTTTCTAACAATGTTTTAAAGACTGCCCATTTATCTTCCACATTTTTTCTGCTAAAATGTCATTCCAATTTATTCCTTGTTGATTTATTCTCAGTTTATTAAAATCTGAATTTCTAGCATTTAAAGTCCGTGTTGAACCGATATAAAATGGTTAGTATTGGCTTGCGGCAGCTTCTTTGCAGATGCAGCAGTTGCTTATCCGTGCTCGATCAGCAAAGATCCAACTTTCCAGGGTTCTCAATATGGCTGTCTATTTCAAAAGAGGAAGTCCTGTGCTTTTGTAAATGGTTGCATTTAGAAAGGAAGCTTAATATATGCAAACTCTTTTAAAAGGGCATAAAGAGTGTGTGGGTGGATGGGGAGGAAGGAATAAAAAATACAGTAAGTATCATTTAATACTACACAACTGATGTATTTAAAAAAACATATTGGATTTTGAATGTACGTAAGCTTTATACATTAAAACATTACAAAATGCATATAGATGGGGGAATGCAGTTTGTTTGATCAAATACAACACAACTGATTTGTAAAAAAACAAAACAAAAAAAACCAAATAGGATTTTGAATGTATTGCTACTTTAAGGTGATGAAAGGGCGCCTCACTTGCAATATTTCAAAAAACCAGAACAACCCACCTGATAAAGGGCAACAGGGCCTGAAACGTTGTTTCTCTGGGGTATTTTGCTTGATTCCTTTACATTAAAGGCAAATTGATTTTTTTTAAAACACTGTAATTGTCAAGTCATCTTCAACCATAAGAGGAGACATAGAAGACCTCAAGTACTACAGAATAATCGTTCTATTTTAAATCACATACAGTACAAGATATTTACGGAGATAATCACTAATCGGCAGCGACAGACCCGGGACTTTGCCGAGCCCCCCTTTTCATCCATGAAATTTCTCGCCCCCCCCCTGCCTGATGTAATCAAAATCACATGACATCAGCGCATGTGAGCTGGTTCAGCCAATGAGGGCGAACCAGCTTTGTGACGCCCCCGCCACCCGTCTACAAAAAAAGTATTTATAACACAAATTACATCACTTAAAAATAAATATTATGATACTGTATTTGTCTAATAGCGTCCCCATTTATGCTGTATTATTAATATCTTTCTTACCCGCCACATTAGAAACTCTCAGGACAGTCTCACACTCCACTCCCAGTCTCTCCCATCCCAGAATTTCTCACTCCCCCTCCAGTGTCTCTCTATCCCCCCTCAGTGTCTCCCCATCCCTCCCCCCACTCTCTCTTTCCCTCCACCCAGTGTGTGTCTCTCTCTCTTTCCCCCTCCCCCTAGTGTCATTCTCACTCCCCCAGTGTCTCCTCTGTCCCTCCTCCAGTGTCTCTCACACTCTCCCTCCAGCCATTGTGTGTCTCTTCCTCCCACCAGTGTCCCTCTCTCCCCCAGTGTCTCTCACTCTCTCCATCCCCCCAGTGTCTCTCACACTCTCCCTCCAGCCATTGTGTCTCCCTCCCTCCCGCCAGTCTCTCTCTCCCACAAAAAAAACTAACTCAGCAACAAATGGACATGGTAAGATTTTTTTAAGGGGTAAGTAGAGCAGCTCTTCATGCCTCAGCCACACACAAAAAAAAAAAAAGTCCCTCAACTTAGTTCTCTGGCCCTAGAAAGGACAGCTCCTTTATAATCAGCGTTATTGCTCCCGCTGGCGTGGCAATATTCTGTAATATTTTACTTCTCTCTCTCCCTCCCATCAGTGTCTCTCTCTCCCTCCCGCCAGAGTCTCTCCCTGCCACCAGTGTCTCTCCCTCCCCCCAGTGTCTCTCTCACACTCTCCCTCCAGCCATTGTGTCTCTCTCCCTCCCGCCAGTCTCTCTCTCTCTGACCAGTGTCTCTCTCTCCCTCCCGCCAGTGTCTCTCTCTACCTCCCGCCAGTGTCTCTCCCTCCCGCCAGTGTCTCTCTCATCCCCATGTCTCGCTTTCATCCCCTCCCCATGTAGCTCTTTCACCCCCCCATGTCACACTGTCACACTCACACTCTCACCCCCTCTCCCCATGTCACACTCCCACCCCCACACTCTCACCCCCCACCCTCTCACACTCTCACCCCCCTCCCCATGTCACACTCTCACCCCCCACACTCACACTCTCACCCCCACCCCCATGTCACTCTCACACTCTAACCCCCTCCCCATGTTACACTCTCACCCCCCACACTCTCACAGTCTCACCCCCCCACACTCTCACCCCCCTCCCCATGTCACACTGTCATACTCTCACCCCCTCCAATGTCACACTCTCACCCCTCTCCCCTTGTCACACCCTCACAATCACTCCCCCCATGACACACTCTCACTCTAACCCCCCTCCCATGTCACACGCTCACACTCTCACCCGCCCCCACCCCATTTTACACTCTCAACCCTCCCTCCTCACACTCACACTTTCACCACCCATGTCACACTCTCACCCCCTCCTCATGTCACACTCTCTCACACTCATACTCTCACTCCCCCCATGTCACACTCTCACCCCCCTCCCCATGTCACACTTTCACACTCTCATCCCCCTCCCATGTCACACTCTCACACTCTCACCCCCCACCACATGTCACATTCTCACCCCCCTCCCCATGTCCCACTCTCACCTCCCCATGTCCCACTCTCACCCCCTCCCCATGTCCCACTCTCACCCCTCACCCCCCCTCCCCATGTCCCACTCTTCCACCCCCTCCCCATGTCCCACTCTCACACCCCCTCCCCATGTCCCACTCACCACGCTGATGCTTCAAGGAGGTGCTGTAGGAATATGTAGCACAGCACCACCTAATGGCCGAAAGAGAAATTACAGCTAGAGACTGCATTTCTCTCTGCTCCTGGCAAAATCGCCGCCAGCTGCCTGCGCCCCCCCTAAACAATCTTGCGCCCCCCAATTTGCACAGCGCTGTTGCAGTAGATACAACACAATATGCTTCATTGATTATGTATGTATATATTTATTAATATAGCACCCACAGTGTACTAAGCGCTTTATATAAGAGATAATACAGTACAGGGAATTAGGCCAGGTACCCGCTGCCAAGAACCGCCCCTCAACGGGGCCGGGCCCACTTGCTTACTTGCCCACCGCATTGTGCGAACAGATTTCCCTGAAGACAGGAGATCTGTGCTCACAACTCGTGACAGAGCACTGGCCACGCCCCCAGCGGTTCACCCAATGAGAGCGAACCTGCCGGGTGACGTCGTGGCTGCGCTCCCCACCACGCTCCCCCCATATTTCCCCCTGCAGCTCACTGCAGACCGGGGATCTCGGCTGCACGCGCCGCCAGCCTGGCAGGGGCGCGTGCTGCGCCCGACACCGGGGCCTCAGCCTTATAATGGAATAAGTGCAACAAACAAAACCAGACAATAGGAAAGGAAATCCCTACCTTGGATATCTTACAATCTAAGTGGTATGTTGGGAGACTTACAGAGACAGCAGGTGAGGGTTTTAAGTGCAGTAGATGGCACTGCTTCACTACAATGTTTGGTAGGAGTGACTGCGGGTGTGGGAAAGTATCCATGAGTCTTTTGGAAGGCTTCATTTAATATGTGAAGTTTAATTTGAAGGCAGTGAGAGAAGCTGCTTGGCATAGATTATGAAAATGAATTTGATTCTTCATGCACCTCATTAGTTTTAGATGCACTAAGAAGAAGAATTGTTGTAGAAGAGTACAATGATCTTGTAAGGAACATTTACAAGAATGCTACATCAACCATCATGTTACATGAAGTTACAAGAATGATAGGGGTCAGCAAAGAAGTGAAGCAGGGAGACACCATGTCACCAAAAAATTACATATACACATTTGGAAGAAACAAGACAATTTTGCAAAGAAACCTTCCACTGTGCCTCAAAAGGAAGCAGTTTGACCAGTGTATCCAGCCTATGCCTATGCATGGATGGGAAACTTGGAACCTACTGTATATACGAAGACATTCAAAAGCTTTAGACAACACCACGAAGTAATGAGAGATATATATTACGGGGTATTACGGAAGAATGAAATAAAATACATTAATGCGCATCAAATTGGGATATATTACACACGTGATAATAATAGAACAGGTGCTGGCAGGATTAAGGCTCTGAGCCCTCTTCCCAACTTAACTACACTATTGGTCACAAAAAATGACCTGGTAACCCAGTTTTTGAAATAAGAATTAAGCATGATTCCCTGTTGCACAGCAGATCACTACAGTCATGGCGACTATTTTATCATTGGATGTATATCCTACATCTGCTATTAATTCAGGTGGCTTCTGCAGGTTAGGGAAGCTTCTGTGTCCATAGTACATTTAATTTAGACATAATTTCTCCAAAAAATCCATACTAGACCTGTACATCTGTAGGAAACCAAACCACCATGTCAAGTGAGCATCTCTAGTACCAATCACATGGTAACATGATTGTGGTCTTAGAGAAATCTGTAGCCCACCTACTGTATTAAAGAATGAAAAAAGGGTAAATGTGCCAATCCATTGTGTTAGATTGTTTGTGTATTTTTATTAAGTTTTTTTGCCCTTAATATTAAAGCCTTAATAATTCAGTAGACTTTGGTACCATACTGCCAGTAGATCATCACTTTTCCTTGTTTTTTCTTCTAGATAATTAGATACTTATTTAATATGGGCTATAACATCAAAGAAAAGAGAATGTAAAGTTTAAGCAGCAATATGCTAAAAGCATATTTTCAGTTGACATTCTTCCTGCTTCATTTTCAGTCTGCCAACTACTGTATTACTGTCAATTAGTTGAAATGCAAGCGCACATATTTTCTTAAATAACAGATGATAAATATGGCACCTAAAATCAGAAGTTTTCATTTAAAAAGACTGCTGTATTAACTATGCTGTCAATCACATTGTTTGCTTTACTAACCAGGAGATTGAGTCAGCCATAATTTAGATGTTGATAGCATAATCAGGGTGAACATTGTTGCAGTAACACTGGCTATGTGCCGATCTGAACATTAGACATTTACTGTACAGTACAGGTTGACAAAAACTTGTACATTTTAGTGAAAGCGTGGGTCTAACTTTTGTTCCATTTTCAGAACAAAAAACGTTGTACTGTACCAAAATGTTGGTCCTCTTTCCCAGGGTGCGAATGGACTTTCATGTCATTAAGTACCTGTCATAAATTTGTACCAGAATGGTCGAAAACAAACTTACAGTAAAACAGAGAGGGGCATCAAATTATTCTTTTTATTGTACACTTATCTATAACATTAGTAGTTTATTTTTGCTATGGTTCTAATCCCGCAAACAGAATAAGCACTGATCAAACGGCACTGACTCAGCTTCGTTGCCGATGGGCCCGGGCTCTCCCCCAGCTGCGGGCCTCCCATCACTGACTGTCCCGCACCGAGCCACATGAGGTGTTTTTCTATATGTACTTAGGGTTTTTTTTTTTTATATGTATTTGTGGGTGGGCGGTGTTTTATGTATTTAGGGGGTGTTTTCTTTTTTAAATATGTATTTGGAGGGTGAGGGGTTTATATGTATTTGGGGGGGGTGTTTTTTATATGTATTTCGGGTGGGGAAATTATATCTATTTGGGGGGTTGGGGTTTTTCTATATTTGGGGGTTGGGGGTTTATATGTATTTGTTTTTTTTTAATATGTATTTGGGGGATTTTTCTATATCTGTTTCGGGGGGTTATATGTATTTGGGGGTTGTTTTTTTTTCTATATGTATTTGGTGGATGGGGAAATTAATGTATTTGTGGGGTTGTTTTTTTTAAATATGTAATTAGGGGGTTGGGGGTTTATATGTGTTTTTTTTTTATATGTACTGTATTTGGGGGATGTTTTTTTTTAATATGAGTTTGGGGGGGTTATATGTATTTAGGCTTTTTTTCTATATGTATTTGAGGGTGGGGATTTTTTAAATATTTATTTGGTGGGTACTTTGTTTTATATGTTTTTGGGTGTGGTGGGGGTTTGTATTTGGGGGAGGGGGGGTGTTTTTTTTGGTGTGTATTTTGTGGGGGGCATTGTGTGAGGGGGGAGGGATTGAGTGAGAGTGGGGTAATTGATGGAGGGGGGAGTGAGACAGAGGGGAGAGAAATAAATGGGAAGAGGGTGTGAAATAGAGGGGACCACGAGGTGTGAAATGGGCTGAGGCTCGTAAGACCACCTATATGGGTAAGACCACTGACATGGGGGGGGGGGGAGGTGCTCTGGTCGTAACTCTAGTCCTGGGTCACGGGAAATCTGTCTGCATTGCTGACTCCAGGTTCAACTTGACAGATGATTTTGACGTACTGTATATTAAACCATTTTTTTGGCACCCTTTGTGTACATACAGTATTTTTACATCTCTGCGTTATACGCATCACATTTGTTCGCACCAATTTACCTGACTAAAACAATTTTTGGTGATTAAAGGCGCACAACATGAAAAAAAATGTTTTGTGCATGGACACACAGAAGTGCAATATAACTTGTGATTTCCAGGCATCAATTTTACACCAAACATTCTATCTGCAATGCTTCGCACAATGCTCTGTACAATGTTTCATACAATGCTGCGTCGTACAATGCTTCGTACACAGGTCCCTCGACTGGATTAGTAGTGCCCTTGTAAACACACTAAAAATATGCTTGTACAGTATAGGAATCATTTTGGCAAACCGACTCAGTGCAATAGGGGTTAAAATATATGAACAATTTTTGTATTCGTCAATCGTTAAACCCCATGGAGTTTCAAAAACATATTTCAGCAAACATTTATGTTTATCTTACAAAAAGAGAAAAATATGCCAACCTAATCAATGTACAATAAATGGGGTTACACAAGTCAGTCCCTTGCAGAGAGACATGCCATTCTTACCATACGCTGTGATTCTAAAAGCTTTTTCTGATTTTTTTTTCCATTCCAAGTATACATATAATTACGTATTAAACACAAATGTATTTTTCTGTTTTTACATCATTATGCCAATTACTTTAGTGCTACCCTGCAAAGATGGGGGGGATGTTATTGCATTTTTATTTTTGAAAAAATGTTTAGATTACTCTGTCGTTATTCAACAAAATCGACACAGATTTTGTTAATTTTAAAGTGCTTTTTTTGTGGTGAAAATATTGCATTATGATCCATATGGATTAATTTGCACTTGTGTAGCACACTATAATTACATTCACGTGAATGGGTTCTTTTCACGCATTTATGTGCACTTAAGTATGTATACAATTATTGTTAGATCATTTGTCTTTAAATCTTTATACCCATGTTCAGGAGCTGATCTGATGTTTGTAACAGAGTGATTCTGAATTGTATTAGGAGATGCATCAACACAAAGCAACTTTGTTTACATACACTGTACCATTTTGTGCTCCCAAATGAGCCAAATAAAAGAAAAGTTGTTAATCAGAATTAAAATAGAGCAGGAAGACACAACATGGTAATTCCTCATTTTAATATAAACATGGGGTAAGCACTTCCTAGGTCTCGAGATATAGAACAAATATTGGAGCAAAGTACCTTAATCTTAATATATAAAATCGAAAGGTTGGTACTAGCTGCGGTGAATCTGATTGGTCCTCAGCCTCTGGCCAATCAGATTGGTGGCTCTATGACGTCACCCGGCTCTATACGTCACCCAACTCTCTCTCTCTCTACCTCTCCCTCTCCCTCCCCCCACCGGCTCCCGGACGGAGGGGAAGCGCGGCTCGGCCCTCCTGCCCCAGCCGCCAACGCTCACTTCCCTCCCTCCCCGGCGGGGGGACAGGCAGTGGGCAGGCAGCCTCCGGAAGGACCCCCTTCCTCCTGCAGATGCCCCGGTAAGATGGCGGCGCACAGCGGACAGGCGGGGGGTGGTATTCAGTCAGGAGAGAGGGGGGGGTGTTAGTCAGGAGAGAAGGGGGGAGTTAGTCAGGAGAGAGGGGTGGGGAGTCAGGAGAGGGGGGTGGGGAGTCAGGAGAGAGGGGGGGAGAGAGGGAGTCAGGAGAGAGGGGGGGGAGAGGGAGTCAGGAGAGAGGGGGGGAGAGAGGGAGTCAGGGGAGAGAGGGGGGAGGGAGTCAGGAGAGAAGGGGGAAGCCTGAACAGCTGTGAAGAGGGAGGGAAGGGAGTTGAGAGGGAGGATGGGGGAGGCAGAACATTACATCACGTGCAACGCCGGGTATATCAGCTAGTACAGTATAATAGAGGAAATAATTGTAAGATAAAAATTCCTACAACATTACAGATGTAGTAAGACTTACTGATCTCAATGCCGCTATTGCTCAGCGGCAGTGCAACCCGATTCCAGCCCCAAAAACAGTAATCGGCCCGACAGAATTAACGATGTGGGAGTCTCTGCTTCTGAATGGGACCCGCAGCATTAAAACTGATAGGCCAGGATTGCGCAAGCCGGGGGGCGTTGCAGCACGAAAAGTTTGCGCTCCCCTCTGTTAGGCTATCAGAAGAGAAGACAAACCAATACTATCCTTGTGGTGGAACTGCGCAGCCGTCTCCGTCTCTGTGTCCCGTCCCTAGCAGCTCTGAAGGTAAGAAGCAGTCTCCGTCCGGTCGGTCTAACCCCCTGGATTAAGTAGCTGCCTGAATATGGGTCTCTACATCATGAAGGGGAATAACATAGGACCATATTCATGATCTACGTCAAGGGTGCACAAAGTGGGGGGCGCGCCCCCCAAGGGGGGCGGGAGAATGAAATGCTGGGGGACTGTGTGAGGTCTCTGCAACTTCTCCTACCTAATCTTCGGCAATGTGTCGCCATGGTAACCAGCGTCCAATGACACGTGGGGTCACATGATGTCATGTTGCCATGGCAACATGATGTCGCATGACTCGCAATGTAATTTAATGCCAGAGCTGAGGAGGTGCACGAGCCGGGAGTTAAGCAGGCAGGGCGGGTGCAGGTTAAAAACTTTGCACACCCCTGATCTATGTCATCCAGGGTGCTAGACAGGATATTAAAAGCAGAAAAACATGTGAAATCTTATTTTTTTTTAATTAATCAGTTCTGTAGTATTTTTTTGAATACAACTCGGAATGCCATTTTTTAAAAAAATCTTTTTTCCCTTTATTGGTATCTTGCAAGGCAAATACAGATAGTAACAACAACAGTCACGGCTGAACACATAATAATAAGTCATAGGCACATGACTGCGAAGCGGATTGAGATACTCAAAAAACCCTTTTTCCTTTTTTGTTGAAAAAGATGGGGAGAGACAAGGGTCGGGTGGATAGGTGGGAACGACACGGAGAAGAACGGGGGGAGAGGGTCGGGGATGGGTTGGGTGGGTCTCTGGTCCCTTCTGAGCTACAGGGCTGAATGCCATTTTTAATGAGTTTTAATATACTGAGCATTCTTTGATTTCTATAGCAGGTTTTAGCACACCTCCTCAGCAGTGCAAGATTTTTGTAACACTTTCCTGCTGGTGATAATTTGTTGCCAATATTCCCAGCAATTTGAGCTGTAAACTATAACAATAGATAATGTTACCTTCGTAATATAAGGTTACATTGTAGCTGCAGAGTTACACTGACAAGGATTGATTGGAACTAAAAGGCAGCCATTTTGTTAGGTACACAATCAGGATTTTTACAGATTTATAAAAGGGAGGGGGAATGTGGTATTGCTTTTAAATACATTATTTGCCTCTGAATTTGCCAGGGAGGAATTCATTGCAAAAAGAGTGCTATAAGAGGGATCCACATCCTCTATAGTAATGGACAATTGGTTAATTGAGGAGTAAGTGCATCTGGCGATTTGATCAAATGAAAACAAATAAAGCACCTGGCCCTGATGTCATGCACCCACGAGTTTTTTTTTAATTTCAAATATTTTTTTATTCGGACAGCGGATTACAAACCACATCCGTGAACATTGAACACAGCGATATACATTATAATGCTTTCATATACATACATGATGGATTGCAAAAAACAGTGCGTTGCTTTTCGGCACACCATATAGTATTGTAGATCTTGTAGAATATTCAGTGGTAGGTGTGTCACTTCCGGTCGGGTGGTTCGGGGTGGTATCTATTAGCGCTGTCAAGTTGATATCCTTATAGAAAGGACAAGACGAGAAGGAGAGAAAACAAGAAGAAACGAAAAAAGGAACTGGAGAAGGAAGAAAGGGGGGAAGAAGGGGAGGAAAGGGAGGGGGGAGTGGATCAGTGGGGGGTGGGGGTTACCGATCCTCCCCATCCCCCTACACCCGCCACGGCCAGCCCATCTGTCGGTAGGTATAATTCTCTCATTATTTTGAGATTCCACTTTTAATCATTAGCGAATTGTACTCAGGCATTCCCACTGGTCGACTCTGGGTCGGGTTGGGTTCTTAATAGTTAAGATATGTTATTCTTATCTTGCTTCTACTGTGGTCATTAGTTGTCAGAACTGTTTGGTTTAATTCACTGCTGTATCCATGGTTCCCACATTCTATAAAATTAATCTGTTGATTGCTTTAGAAAAGCTGTAATTTTTTCCATTAGCATCACCTTGTTTATCCTTCTCTCAACAGCCAGTCTGGATGGGGGGGCAATATTTTTCCAAGAGGCCGCAACAGCGCATCTGGCCACCGTCAGAATAAATTATATTAGACGTCTCATAGGACGATCCACATCCTCCACTGAATTTGCCAGTAGAAAAGTGAGAGGGTCCAGCGGGATGGACAATTCTGTGGTATCTCTAATAATCGCTTGGACTAGAGTCCAACATTTCTGTATCGCTGGACATGTCCACCAAATATGCAGCATATCACCTTTTTGCCCACAACCCCTCCAGCACAGGTCCGACACCAGAGGGTAGATTTGCTTCAATCGGCTTGGGGTGAAGTACCAATAATAAAGAATCTTCTAAATATTGTCCCTTATAGTGGCACATATACAGTAGATGCCTTTGTGGCAAACTCCCAAATATCCACCCAATCATCGCTATCAATGTCCACATTTAAATCGGTCGCCCATTTAAGCATATAGTCGTGATTAGGGGTGTTTACCAAGGAAACTTCTGTTGAAGTCTTTTTGTCTAGCCATGGAATACGTTTTAGATTTCCTAGAAATCTCAACATATTTATATTACAAAGATTACAGGAGCTGTCTCTGGATTTCAGGAAGGTACTGTAGCAGAATTGAACACCCTTATCCCAATAACCAGTTTGTACTGGTCAATTAATATAGGTTCAGAGGTATTATTCAATTTTATAGAGTGTACAAAGAAATAAATAGAATTTAAAATGTTTGAAACTATAGGAAACAATAAAGATCATGGGTAGATAGAAATCCCAATTTGCAGAGTGATTGAGAAGGGAAAATCTATATCTATATATATAGTTTCAATCTCTAATGGTTATATGAATTCTTCAGTCACAAAATGGGCCTTTAATGAAATTTACTTTTCTGTACGTAATGAGTTTAAAACCACACTGCTCACTCCACAGAGATGGATTTCTATCCGTATGAGGTTAGGGCGTCACAGGAGCTATAATGACAATTCACCAACTAATCCATTCTTCCATTGTAGGTAAAATCCACTACTATGAAGACCAATGTTAATATTATAGCAGATAGGTCAATAGACAAAAATTACAAAGTTTAACTAACGGTTATTTTATCATTTTTGTAGTGTATTTTTTTAGGGTTTGTGGCATTTTTAGAAAATGTTACTGATTAAATTATTTATATATATATTTATATATATATTTGTATATATATATATATATATATATATATATATATATATATATATATAGAGACCAGGGGATCCTGATAGCCAAAAAGAGACAGCACACTGCAGGTATGGTATCAAAAAAGTATATTCACTGAGGAAGGTCCCGTTGGGAGGACCGAAACGTTGGCGGCCTTGTGTTACTGAATACACTTTTTTGATACCATACCTGCAGTGTGCTGTCTCTTTTTGGCTATCAGGATCCCCTGGTCTCCATATGTCTACATACTCTCTATGGGACAAGCATCTGCCTCCTGCAACAAAACCGTGAGTGCTAATCTCCATACCTGACTATATATATATATATATATATATATATATATATATATATATATATATATATATATATAACATGTAGAGGTATCAGTACCGTGTTAGCCGAGCTTCAATAATCAAAAAATAAATAGATGATACCGTTCTGTGGCTAACGAAATGCTTTTATTTGTGCGAGCTTTCGAGATACACTGATCTCTTCTTCCGTCGATGTTACAATGAATGAAGCAAGCAAAGGGTATTCTTAAAAACAGTGTCTCTTGGAATGTTATCATTATTAGCTATTAATAATTAGTTATTATTAGCACAGATAACATTCCAAGAGACACTGTTGTTAAGTATACCTTTTGCTTCATTCATTGTAACATCGCCGGAAGAAGAGATCAGTGTATCTCGACAGCTCGCACAAATAAAAGCATTTCGTTAGCCACAGAACGGTATCATCTATTTATTTTTTGATTATATATATATATATATACAGTATATACACAGTGCTTTAGTGCTTTTTTCTAGAAAAACCTGCACAACAATATACACATTTATTCACATTTCAAAGTAGTTTTGAATCTATGTTATTATTTTTGTAAATAATAGTTATGATTCTGAGGCTGCGCTTTTAGTGACTTGCGACGGCGCCGCCGCTCCAAAACAAATACATTGACTCCATCGCAAGCGCTTATAGTAAGCGCGACGGAGCGACCAAAATTTTTGAAGCCAGGTTAATTTGATTTTTTAGAGACAGTCGCCACATGTGGCTGTTGCTAAACCAATCAGAAAGCGCTGTCTGCCCCCTTCGTGACGTCACTGGCCTTGTCACCAGCATTGTCGCTTAAAACTAAAGTATAACTTTCGCTAGTGGCGACGGCATCGGTCGCGTCGCCGTCACTATAAGTGCGGCCTAATTGTTTTATAAAACATAGAAACATTTTTTATTTATTTTTTAGATTATCACAATAATGCTATAAAATGTACCACATAGTCTATGAGAAAAGGCACAGGAACTGTGTTCCACCTGAAAAGCCGTGTGTGTGTGTGTGTGTGTGTGTGTGTGTGTATGTATGTATGTATATATATATATATATATGTATATATATATATATATATATATATATATGTCCATCCTTTGGATATTTAGTATATATAATCGATAGATATATCATTTGCATGTCATTTCCCAGAATCCCTTGCTGAGGTGGAAGTGCTGTGTGCTGGGTGATAATGGTGAAAGGTGGGGTTGCAGACCAGTCTAAGACATGCAAATGAGCATACAGTAATATTTCCATTCGATATATATATAGATAGATACTAAATATCCAAAGGGAGGTTATAAAGTCCTAGTCATACACACACACACGTGGGTAAACAAAAATATTGTCTGCCCATTCTCAGTTGCCACATGGTATGTTTTTCTAGCTCACCACTGAAATAAATAATATACTTTTATTTTTGTTTCATTCATTGTCAATTAGGACATGTTAATAATATAAGAATTTCAATGCACTCAGACATAGTAATCTTTTACCACATGCTAAGGAAATTGCCTAAAGATAGCTTTGTGCTCAGCTTGAATTGAGGCATTGCATATTAGGATGACAAATGTAATTTGTCTGAAGCAGAAAAACGACTTTTTGTCTCAAGATCTCCCATATAAAATGCATGGGAAGCTCTCTATGTCCCAGATGCACAAAGCTCTGTTACTGTAATTCAGGACAAATAATGGGACGTTACCTAAATAGGTAATGAACGTTATTTTCCATGAGTTTAACGGGCATCACTAAGCTAATAAAATGCAAAAATAGCGTCCGTCACCAATTATTTATTTATTTATTTATTTATAAAATATTTTACCAGGAAGTAATACATTGAGAGTTACTTCTCGTTTTCAAGTATGTCCAATAGCAGTATTGGAGCGATAAATGCATTAGTGGGTACTTTAATAGCACCGATACGTGTTAATAAATACAATGCACATAGGCAAAAATCCAACGTCCATTCCAATTAACGTTAAAGGGATAGCACATGCGTTACCAATGTTTTCAATGGCCCTTCCGATAACTCTTGCAGTAATACCCAGAGAAAAGAGAGTATCCTGCTATCCTTAACATTTGTTATCAACACTTCAGTATTATAACAGAATGCTTGGCGGTATGTGTATATACTAACAGTCTCTTAATTATTTAGTCTTTCTTTGACATAGTCATACAATGAAAGATGTACAAATAAAATGGGGATTGCTTTGACAAATTCAAGTACTGGAAAATAATAATGCTTTTTAAAGCTTGTTTTGAAATATCTTTGGAGGCAATATTACCTAGTACTAAAAGGATCACCGTTTTTTGTACAACAATGACTTGTTTGCATTTTATTTACATTGATTTTATCAGCAACAATTATCTTTTCATCAATTACAATCAACGCACTCATCTTAAAATGGAAGGAATTATAGTAGTAGCCTTACTCTTCCATTCTGTTTTTTTTCAGGCTGTGTAAAAGTTGGAGGGTTTTAAATAAGTCAAAAAAAGGAAAATTATGAACCAGTTATCAGTAGGATATGGGGGTGCTTATTTTGTCTTTGAAAGTGGTCCCAAACACTGAAGCAATATAACACAGGAGAAGGTGTGGCAACTCTTCTCCAGTGTTATTATAAGGCTTTAAATAAGGTTTGTATCAATGCCCTGTTATTTATCCATAGCTGTATATTATATCAAGAAGAACAATCACACGTATGGTGTAGGAATATAGGTAAAAGGTGTACCTATTGTGTTCGCTGATGGATACCACTCACAGCTCAGTATTTGAAATCTGGCACATACACAAAGTCTAAGAAATGTGCAACACGTCCAGGACATTAAAGCAACAAAACGGGTTAACTTTAAATATATGTATTTATATATATATGTTTTTCATTACAGGGAGCGTTAATTTCAGCTACCCCTGCTTCCGGAGATACAAATCTCTGTAGCGGTGCCTCTATCCCTGCAGGGAAACTGTGTTCCTTAATCTAATGGCAGTTAAAATGTCATGCATCACACAGGCCAATAGGAAGCTGTGACATCATTTGGTGCGTCTTCCTATTGGGCCGCATTACCTGGGCCTTTAAACTCCACAGACATACCAGCACTCCCTATGGAGGTAAGAATCCCTGGAAGGAGTGGATCCCCGGAGCTGAAATTAAAACAGTTCAGTTCTGGTGACCCGCTGCTTCCCACCTTTAAATAAAAAAAAAATATATATATTTTAAGTTAACCCGTATTGCTGCTTTAATTCAACCTTTATCATGTAACATTTTAGTTGGTTATAACACACACGTGTAAGGCATAAATACAGCTATTTGTATTCACATCTACATTTAACTAGAATGTACTTTAAAAAAAACTGCACCTACTTTATTGCACAAAGTGTTTCATAATGAGACAATAATATTTAATGTATGCAGGTGACATGCATTTAACCTAAAATGTGTAAACAGTGTGACAAATCTGTCTCTATTTTACTTAATTGTTTCTTTGGAATTGTTTGGCAATAGAAAAAAAAGAGTCGGAGTTGAGCTTATTTGATTCATAGAGAGTAACATGCACACAATATAATAAGAGATCTTAAAGCAATGATATTATTACATCTTTTATTTAAAATGTGAGTACAGGTATGAGTCAGCTATAATTTTAACCACTCTGACTGGCTTTTCTATTTCAGTACCTTCCGTTACATTGTATTTCATTCAGCAAACTACTGTATCTGCCACCATTGGGGTCTATGTGCAGATGCAGCGGCCGTTATTTGAACAAATCACAGCGCCATTTTCGTGTGCATTAATCCACGCGGCATTAATGCGGCCAATCGCCCAAGGCACCCGTGTTTATTGCGGTTGCTTTGTTTGAATTTCATGGATTGTGTGCAATTAAATGCAATGAAATGAATGAATTGTAATGTGTACAGTACTGTGCTACGGTGATACTGTGTCAATTTCAGGTGTTTAAAAGCCAGAACACTAAAATGCCATTTTCTGCACTCGCGCCTTAATGCAGTACGGTTGGAAGCAATCACGCACCATGGCATGGGTATTCCAAGGTATACACCGCGTGAAGTGTTTCAACGGCTGCTGCATCTGTATAAAGAATTGTTTTCTGAGTACATTGCATCCAAAAATGTATTTCTCATCTAAAATTATTTTAAAATGTCCGTATGTTTGTTCATGTTTTTAGATTTGGCGCCTGTTTTCTTATTCTTTATCCTACATGTTCTTTACATATGTGCACCTCAGACAACTTCCAAATGTCGCCTCTAGCTCCATCCCCTAGATTCAGTTTTTTGTTAGTTAAACAAAAGTTGATCAACGTGCTGCACAACACATCAAAATCAGTTTTATACAGATGCAGCCACCAGTATCCGATCACTTGCCTGGGTAAAAACTAAGGCATCTCACAGTAAATGCCTCAACAAGCCTCAACATTTCTGTGAGATTCTGCTGCCAGACTAATGGCCCATCAAATTAACACAGAGGGGTCCATGCAATACCATTCAGTTTGAAGCGCGATCAAATCAATGTAAATGATTTGGAGCATCCATACTGCGCTGTTGCGTGCATGTGCACGTGAGCGTGGGTAGGCGCGATGCGTGCAGAGACAATTTTTTGTCTTTGCTGCATGATGGGCCGGACACGTCTGTGGTTCAGCCAATGAGGGCGTACCGCACACTTGACATCACGGGCACGCCCCCTGCACGCACTTGCCAAGCCCCCTATCGCGCAACCCTGCAGGCCAGGAATCGCCCCCATTTCAAGCGAGCGTGATGTCACGGCATTCCGTCTTGTGCTCGCTAGCAGGCAGCATGGACGCGGCTTAAGGCTAATCTAGGCTAATGTAGGTGATGTTTGGTAAACACGTTTATGCATTACCACTGAGTTTCTGAGCATTGCTTCATGAACACATCAAAATGATGTATTTTTCCTATATTTCAATTTGAAAGATAATCAACTAGACAAACATGGAAAGCTGCAAAACTGGTATTTTAAGTGTGGCACTTTTCACACAGTTTCCTGGAACCAGGGTCACGAATGATGTGTGAATGATTCCAGTAAGCTCAACTCATGTCCTCCCTCTTCCAAAGCATGACAAGTCCTTAATGTCTTTCTTAATTTTATTGCTGGATTAGAAAACACAGGAACTTGTGGGTGTAGTGTAGGCAGAGAGTGCTTCTCTATGTGGGATGCTTCTATGAGGTTGGACTATGGTAAGAGAGAAAGGCCTTACCAGGGGTGGATGCAGACAGGTCTGTACTCACTGTAATCTAGGGTGGAAAAGAAAGTGAGGGGCAGGGGTCACACTAAAGGTTGAGTGGGACTGCACTAACTGTCAGCAAAGGACAGGGGAGAACATGGGAAAGTCCATTAACTGGGAGGACTGGAGAAGCTGCAGTAGCAGTTCACTGATTATGTGCTCAGAGGCAAAAAATGCAACATTGTTGCATGTTACACAGGCACAGTGTGTGTATGTGGAGCCAATGCCTGCAGCTGAACTTAAGGAGCTGACAAGCAGAAGGGGGGTCGGGCAGGAATGTGATTCTTGTTCCATGACACTCCCCGTCTGGTATCTGGAGATACCACTATATAACTGGAATATGTGGAACATATGTGCAATGCATAACAAAGATAACATCACATTCTCAAACAATGCAAGAGTCCATGTCCACATAGCGATGTGACACCGGCCGGTATCACTGGTATCAAGGTCCCTTGGCCAAGGTTCTTTGGCAAAGGATGCAGGGTGGATGCACAGCTCCAGGTTTGCTGGTTGCACCACAATGTCTTTGTATAAAAGTCTCTGGCACTGTTTCCTTTTAGCCTTGTGAGGGAACAGTCCTTTTGTCTCTGTAGTTTCACCCACAGAGTGTATCCCCTTGTAGGTATACCAGCCGTGGTAACCTGTCGCTCTATCACCTGACGTTTGGCAGAAGGAGAGGGCTTTTGGCTCCTTGTGGGAGCGGATTACTGTCCCTGGAAAACTGGTTGTCGAATGTAATCCAATAAAGGGGGCGTCGTTCAGGGAGACTCCCTGAAGCTGAGCGCTGGGGTTGAACATTACCCGGATTTGATCGGGTTCCTGAGGGTGGTAGGCCCCAGGTGATTGGAGGTACCGATATTCTTTGCCTTCCTCCATTAGAGGTGCTGGCTTTGCGTGGCCGGTAAAGAATATCTTCTGGATGAAGACCACAAAGTTGTTTTTGGTCTCTGGTTCCCTTTGTGGGCCGCAGAGGTGCGAGGTGAACCTAGAGATGGCATGTTCTCCATTGTTTGGGAAGTGCCTCCTTGGTGAACGGGATGGTAGCGGAGTCACCCGACTGCTTAGTCCGTCTTTAGAGGGCTCCTTGACAGTTAACCTCGGGAATCCTCTATCTTCCCTCGAGGGTGTTTGTTTGTCATCGTTCCTTGTTGTCTGGAACGCTGTGCACTATAGTTCATCGGTACATTTCTCTTGCACGAGAACATCTCCGCGTAGTCTGGTGAAACGCTTTTGTGTTTCTTTGTTGACTGCCATCGGGAGGTTGTTTTCTCCCTGGACATGACGAAGAACAGTCTCTTTTGTCCTTGTAAATCCTTTTGGGAAATGTCTCTGCAACTGTCCCCTTTTACGTGTTTGAACGAACAGTCCTTTTGACACTGTGGCTTCGCCTGTGGGGCGCAATCTTTTGCGGCTATGCCAGCCGTGGCAATTGGTTGCTCTGTTGCTTGATACTCTGTGGAGAGGAACAACTGTACGTCTTAATTGTGCCCTTGCTCGCGGGAGTATTGTCTGCTTGTTTGTTGTTTTTAGGACGATCCCTTTATCGGTCACCTTTGGGAGGTTACTCTCTTCCTTCGGTGGAGTCGACTCATCATCCTTGGCTGTCTGGACTGCTGAGCATCCTAAGCCATTGTCGCATCCCATCGGCGTGAGGATGTCTTTGTTGGTCTCAGGGGTATGACCTTGTCTTTTCTCTTCACTTGGCCCTTCGGTCACTTGGAGATGGCCAAGACATGGTTCGGAGAAAGATGTGTGTCCACATTCTGTCACCTCCGTTCTGCGGGCATCGACGTAGTCTTGCCCGTGCTCTTTGTTAGTGCACGAGTTGCCCACTATCACCCATCCTAGGTCGAGTCTTTGGGCGTATGGCGCGTTGTGGGGTCCGTTGTGCTGTTTACGGACTTTATGTACTCTCATGATGTCCCTACCGAGCAGCAGCAGGATCTTGGCGTCTTGTTCCACCGGCCGGATGTGGTTGGCTATTCCTTTGAGGTGGGGGTAATGGAGTGCCACGTCTGGTGTGGGTATCTCGTCCCTGTTTGTGGCCATGTGGTTGCACTCGATGAGTGTGGGAAGGGGCATGTTCACTTTGCCGTCTATTGAGCATATGGTGTAGCCATTCACTCTTCTCCCTGTGGTCTCCATTTGCCCTGCGCACGTTCTGAGAGTGTAAGGAGAAGCACCATCTTGTATGTTAAACATGTCGAAGAACTCTGACCTGACCAGTGATCGGTTGCTCTGGTCGTCGAGGATTGCGTACATCCGAATAGCCTTCTCAGGTTGTCCCTGGGGGTGCACTGCGACAAGGCATATTTTGGAGCAGGACATTTTGTCACCTTCTTTTCCGCAAACTTCGGTGCGCTGAGATGTGACGGATGTTGACTCTCCTTCTTCTTTCTCCCCGCCATGCTCCGCTATGGAGGATGGGTTCTTGAGTTGGTGGAGTGTCATCGCCTCTGGGTGTAACGCTGTCACGTGCTTGTCACTCTCGCACACTGTGCATTTGATCTCTTCCTTACAGTCCCTGGCTAGATGGGTAGTGGAACCGCAGCACTTGAAGCAGACTCCGAATTCTCCAAGTAACCTCTTGCGTTCCTCTAGGGACTTCATCCTGAACCCAAAGCACTTGTTGAGTGGGTGTGGCTTCTTGTGTATGGGACATTCCCTGTTTGGGTCCCTTGGTTCCTTGTCTCCGGCGACCGACTGATCAGGAGTAGTTTGGGTCGTGGGAGGCACGTCCGTCCTGCGGGCCGAGACGGGTGTTTGGGGGTTACCATATCTCGTCGCTGGTCTCTCGTTCTTCAGGCTGCTCGCACTGTATGTGGTTTGCGCACCTAAGATGAAACTGGGATCGTTTCTTGTCCTTGCCGCTTCGCGGATGAAGCTCACGAAGAATGAGAATGGGGGGAAGACGACTTGCTTCTCCCTTTTGTATTTGGAGCCTTGTGAAAGCCACCTTTCTTGGAGGTTGAAGGGTAGCTTCTCCAGGATGGGTCTCACTCCACGAGCTGAATCTAGGGCGTGAGACCTATTAAAGAATGGTCTTTCCTTGCGAACTCCAGTTCTTGCAGCAGGTCTCCAAGATCCCATAACTTCGAGTAGTCTTTACTCGTGATCTTGGGGAAGCTCTCGATTCTTTTGAAGAGTGAATCCTCGA
Source organism: Ascaphus truei (assembly GCF_040206685.1). Lineage (NCBI taxonomy): Eukaryota > Metazoa > Chordata > Amphibia > Anura > Ascaphidae > Ascaphus > Ascaphus truei. The sequence continues at coordinate 326,448,477 of NC_134486.1, forward strand.
CTGCTTCAGGGCTGCCATAGGTCTCTTCTAGCCTTTCCCACACTAGGTCCAGACCTACTTGGGGTTGATGTGCGTTTGCCGTCCGAAGTCTCTGCGCTTGCTCCCTGGATACGTTCCCCAAGAACTTAACTAACAGGTTGAGCTCTTCCCTTGCTGAGAAGTCCAAGCTGTCGATTGCGTCTTTGAACGTGAACTTCCACGTCCGGTAGTTCTCAGGGCGGTCGTCGAAGCTGATGAGTCCTGCGTGCACCAAGTCGCGCCGGATCATGTACTTGGCTATGTCTGTCAGACCTGAGACATCGGCGCGTTTGCCCCGTTCTGAGGTAGTTGCTGGGACGGTCTGTGCGGTCGCCTCTTCTTTGGCGTGGACGCGTGATGGCTGCTGGCCAGTGTGAGGGGCTGTTTTCTCCCGCGTGGGTGTACCTGGATTGCGAGCCTGTGGTGGTGCATCCGTGTGCGCGCTGGCGTGCGGATCACTATTGTGGCTGTGGCTATCCCAGGCAGCACGTGCCATTGATGGAGCAGCATCTTCTCCTCGTGGTCCTAGCGAGTCTTCGGTATCTGTGGAGTCGCCCCATCCGTGTTGAGATGGTGCGCTTGTGTTCACACTGAAGAGGCTCCTTACATAGTCTTCAGTGCGTCGGGCTGGATCCTCTGAGGCTATCCGTCTGTACGGTTGCTCCCCGCCGTCCTGTTGCGCGGCTGCTTCTAGGACTTCGGCTTGGGCTATGGCGGCAGCAGCTTCTCTTTCTTGATTTAGGGCCTCTAGGTTGGCGTCCACCTCTGCTTTCTTCCGTGTAGCGGTGGCAGCGGCTGCAGCGGCGTTGGCAGTGGCGGTGGCAGCGGCTGCAGCGGCGTTGGCAGTGGCGGTGGCAGCGGCTGCAGCGGCGGCTGTCTGCTCCTCCTCTTCCAAGCGGGCCCTTTCTAGTTTCATGGTCGCCTCTTTCTGAGCGTATGCGGCCCTGGCGCGTGCGGCCTCTGCGGTGGCTCGCGCCTTGGTAGCGCTAGTGCTTGCGCTGGACGCCTTGGATTGTGCTGATCTTGCTGACCTGGATGAGTGTCTGGATGCGCTGGAGCGCTGTGACGCGGTCTCCAGGAGGAGCTCTTTTCTCATGCTTTGCGCATCTGTGGTGGCGGCCCGCACGCGGCTGTCACGTGCAAGATCAATGTTGTTTTGTAAGTCTCTTTCTTGCAGGCTTTCACTGGTGTTAGCCCTGGTCAGGTAAGTGGCATATGCTTCTGACAGTCTTTGGTAGCGTGCGTGATCTATCTTTAATTGAGTTATTGCGTGCTCGAGCTGTTGTACAGAGTTGCCAGCGCCGGCGACATTGCATACCCCAAGTGCGGTTGTTTCCCAGGCCAACTCTAATTTGGCGCGGTGCGCTTCAATGTCAGTCTCATATTTTTCGCGGGCCTTTTGGGTCAGTGTGACTGTCCGTTTGGGCCTTGCGCCTGCCTGCGCCTGTTGCAGCTGCGCAGCGGTCTCTGTGTCTGAGAGATCGCTTTCCTGCGTGATGTCTGGTGAGGCTCTGAGTTCTGCCATGCTGTAGGTGTGTGTAGGCCTTTTGCCAGTGCGTGTGGCGTGCGGTCTTTTACCTTGTCAGCGTAGGGCGTCTGTCTCAGATGGTGCCGAGCGGTGTCCTGCAGCGTGCAGCGTTGGGGTAGCTGTGCTTACAGGTGTCCGTAGGCTCCTCACTGTGGGGCTGAGCAGCGGGTGGACTCAGACAGAGAAAAAGGCAGTTAGGTTTGTGTGTACAGTCTGTTTGCAAAGCTGCTGCCTTGTGTGCAGGGTTGCTTGTGCAGTGTAAGCTGCTTGCTTCTCTGTAAGGTTGCAGGCTGTGTGCAGTTTGCTGTATAAAGCTTGCTGCCCTGTCTGGCAGAGTGAAGCTGCTGCTTGTCCTGGGGTGCAGAGACTATTCTGTTTAGCATAAAGTCTTTGAGTAGTAGCTCCTGTGTGATTCCCTAACACAGGTCTTTGTTTTACTGTTCTGTTTAAACTGCTGCTTGTTTTTGCAGAAAGCTGTAGCAGTTTGCTGTATAGCTGTGTAGAGCTGCACCTTTGTAGCATGAAGGCTGTGAGTGATAGCTTCTGCGTAGACCTCTAATACACGGTCTCTCTCTTACTTTCCTGGAACCAGGGTCACGAATGATGTGTGAATGATTCCAGTAAGCTCAACTCATGTCCTCCCTCTTCCAAAGCATGACAAGTCCTTAATGTCTTTCTTAATTTTATTGCTGGATTAGAAAACACAGGAACTTGTGGGTGTAGTGTAGGCAGAGAGTGCTTCTCTATGTGGGATGCTTCTATGAGGTTGGACTATGGTAAGAGAGAAAGGCCTTACCAGGGGTGGATGCAGACAGGTCTGTACTCACTGTAATCTAGGGTGGAAAAGAAAGTGAGGGGCAGGGGTCACACTAAAGGTTGAGTGGGACTGCACTAACTGTCAGCAAAGGACAGGGGAGAACATGGGAAAGTCCATTAACTGGGAGGACTGGAGAAGCTGCAGTAGCAGTTCACTGATTATGTGCTCAGAGGCAAAAAATGCAACATTGTTGCATGTTACACAGGCACAGTGTGTGTATGTGGAGCCAATGCCTGCAGCTGAACTTAAGGAGCTGACAAGCAGAAGGGGGGTCGGGCAGGAATGTGATTCTTGTTCCATGACACACAGCAGTACAGTTAGTTCTATTATTACAAAAGAAAAAGAACAGGTCGTTTTCTTATCAAGGCCAAAGAGATATGATAGACAAACAACGTAAAATGTACAAATCTTTGCTATGTAAAGGATGCAAGTCTCTATAGCATAACATATACTATGCCGTAAAAGCAGCTTTTACAGCATAGTATGTACAGCATGCAGAGACTTCCATCCTTTACATAGCAAAGATTTGTAAATGTTAATTTGTTTCTCTATTACCTGTGTCAAGAAACTTAGCCAATGCTCTCAAAGACGTTACTAAATCTACAAGAGATTTACCTTGTTTGTTTTGCCAGGAAAATGTGTCTACAACAAGAATTTTCTTTGCATCTTCCCCCTTTTGTGTACAGATGTAGCCAACGTTATTGGAAGCAGTGGCACAGGTGAAATTGTGCTATAGCCCTGCACCCTTCTCGCACATGGCTGTTCCTTTCATGTATATATTTTTTCCCACGCAATAAAACAAGCCAAAACAATCCTTTGCCTACTAAAGCACGTCCTGAACAGCAATACCGGCTCCCTACCTGTACCGAAGCATCGATAAGTGGAAAAATGTAGTGCTTCACTTGAAGTACATTTTCGCTTTACTGTACATATATGCTCTGGTCCCATTGTGTACGTTAATGCGGGGTATGCCTGTACCTCAATATGCTATACTGCAGAGATGCCCAATGTAGACCTTTTCTTTCAGTCTTTGAGATTTCAATAGCATACATTACAGAATTTACACTTTTATCACATATAGGTCAAAAAGTACTAAAGAGTGCTATGCCTTAGCACATCTTCACCTCTACAGTATATTTAACTAAATTTCTCTACAGCTTTACACCATTTAGTAAATAAAGGCCATAGCACAGTATTCACAAAGAGACTTGAGATGTGTTATTTTACCGTGCAGTCTATGGAACTACATTTATGGTATGTGCCATATTTGTATCTTACATTAAAAAGAAAAGTAAAACTGCATACTTATCTAGCTCTCTATATAAAAGAATACACATATGATATACACAAAGCATGAACTGTACTACTTTTTCCTTAAAGGAAGATAGAGAAATGTAAATGTTTATGTTTTTCCTCTGCATTATTGGTGCAAGATCTCGAGATCTATAACAGGAAAGAAAACGGTGAATAGTACAGTAGTTTTCAGTGGTTTGGTTGACAAGAACATAAGTAGACTTTTCAAACTGCAAACAAGCACAGCCATGTCAACTGCCTTAGATGCAAGGTGACAAGAAACCAACCCTGACCATGTGCAAATATAAAGGTTACATTGCAATGTCAGTCAAAGGCTGCAGACTGGAACAGAAAACAGTTTTTAAAAATGGTTATTAAAAAAAACCAACAACAAAAACCAAGTAGTCAGGCAACTAGAGATCTCCTTTACAAGTTTAATACATACAATGTTGGATTATAAGAAGAATACAAAAAAAACCTACGAGGAATGATCATGACACAACGAGAGACTCAGGGCAAATAAGAAATGTCAACTTAAACTTTGTATATAAGAGCTTAAGTAAGAGTTTAGATTAGAGAAACAATTCTGTTTCTATTACGGGTTCTCTGATATTCTCCCATTCCCTATTGATAAGTAAAAAATACATTCAATTCATCGTGGGAAAGTATTATCAATTACATCTTTCAGAGACAAACACAGGGGCCATAATTTTTAGTATATAAAGTACATTAAAACCATCGAACGAGGGTTTGGAAGTAAAGTCTCCATTTGAGCAAATTATTCCAAGCCATTCAATAAATAAATGCAGGAAAGGGTGCATTAATCAGGCCTATCTTGTATGATGATATGGAAAGCATATACTACACCATTAATCACAACTATTTCCACAGTTGTGCTCATCCATTTGGTGGGTAATATGAAAGCACAGGTTGATTTATGTGTCTCACTTCTTATTTAATGATTCCCACTACCAAGTTGCTCACCATAGTAACTCAGATCACTTTTCCTATTCGCTGAATCCAAATCATATTAATCATGTTCGCCTAATAATGTACAAAAAAAAAGTAGAGTTACTGTATGTTGGTATGTTACAGCATTAGTGCCCTTCAAAACTGACTGTATATGGACCGGTATGTATTCTTCATGCCGGATAACCTAGCTATCTGTGCTAATCTTTAGAGAATTTGGGGATATATTAACTATTGTAGCATAAAATATAATGTACATCTGTCAGTATTGGAAATTGAAAACAATGCAATTTCTTTATTTGATAACAGCTTTAGCTCTGTAACTTTGTAGCCTCCTGAAATGGTCTTATATTGAGGTAAAGGCAGTCACACTGAAGCTACTCAATTTGTGACATTTGTGCAGTATTTCGTATTGAAAACAGAGGCAGAAAATAAGTGCTGTACTTCCCCTCTGATTTTTTTTTTTTCATTTAAAGATGCAGCACAAAAATTGCACAAATAACATTTGCATGATTACATTTAACTTCATACATTACCCCACAGATTTTTTTTCTTCTGGCGGTGACTGAAGTTAAGTCTATAACTATAGGAATGTGCAACCTCTATGATTGTTAATTTACAACAACCAAACAAGAGTAAACGGTTTGACCAATATGGAAAGAATAGAAATTTGTTCCTCTAGCATGTGAAGCTTACAAGGCAATGAAGAGGTTATCTACTACCTTCATGTAGTTAGAAGCAGGTGAAGCCCAGCATACATGGAAAGCCCCTTGATGTTTGTCACATACACAGTAGTATAGTATGCAATGCCTAATGTACTATCTGTGATGTTACTTATGAGAGAATTAACAGTGGCGCTCCTTCAATTACAGGGGGAATGCACATTAAACATAATATAAATCAGAAAACACTTGCATTCTAAATATACCAGCACCTGAGACCGTGCAGATTTATCTGACACAAAGAGAAAAGAAAACTGCACCAGCTATATAGTAGCTGCAACCTTTGGTACATACTGTATTACTATAATATTGTACCAACTACCTCCTCTTTAACCTTAGGCTGCCCTTATAATGCCGGTGACAGCGACGCGATGTTGCATCAAAACAAATCCATTGCCGCAACGGCGCAATGGAGCAACGGCTTGGTCGCGATCGCTGGAAGTCATGTCAATTTGATTTTTCCAGCGACTGCAGCCTGACGTCGCCGTCGCCAGCACTATAAGCGTAGCCTTAGAGATCTGAGAATGTGTCAATGTTGGGCCAGCAAACATTCGGCTGAGCATTTCTATTTCTTCACAAACGTTAAAATAAGACATTGAACTTATTAAAAAATGTTCGCCCATCTATAACTAACATTTTCTCTGAGTATTTCCCAAAATGCTTATCAGCACATGTGGAAAATTGGAGCAAAGCACCTTTGATACGCTGAGTCAAAGTAACCCAGGGTCACAATGATACAATATTTGGAATAACACCTAATTTTGTGACACTTTATACATTTACCCCTTTGTTTTTAGTATCATGTACTCTAATTGGAGGCAAAGGGCTCCCCTTCCCCTTCCTGGCTATCTGACACACAGAGTATGGGTTAACCCCAGAGGAAACACTTGATAAACACAACTTGTTTTTCTTTTTTTTTCCAAGTAAACAAAAAATTCAAAAGTTTGCTTTACAATAATTAAAATTGTTTAACATTGTTGTTATTTGGAAAATGGTGTGTATTGGTGTTGGAGAGAGAGATAGACACAGAGCCTGTTAAATCAGCACTTCAAAGATCACTTCCTTTATGTAATTATTTTATGAAATTCTATTTTTATTAAAACTAAAGCAGTTGATTTATAAATTCAATTGTACGACCAAAAAACTCCTTGGCAATCTATTTGCAGTTTATATCCTATTAAAAAGTGGGCTTGAAATGCCTTACTGCCACTTTCTCAGCCCTCCATGCTGCTGCGGGCGAGGGTGCTGGGTTGGTGGGGACGCCGCGGTTGGCGACTCATTCCCTTATCTCAGGGATATCCATCCATGGAAACAGCTCTTTTAAGATGTAGCAGCATCATTCATTTTGTTCCTCAGATTCAATGGACACAGTTCTTTGTTTCCGTTTATTTCCCCATTGGTGTCTCCTTGAGATTTGGGGAGTGTAAAAATGAGGAGTTATTTAGGAGTTACATTACACAGTAATTATAATGAAATGGATCATGTTGTGTGTCAGTGTGCAGTGTGCATCCCTTTCTGGCTTTAAAAAATAGCTAGTGTTAGAACCTGCTTACTGGTCTTGCCGTGGCGTGGCTTGCAGCCTTATAACGCTTTGGCCAAAGGGTTTAACTAAATGACCTTTACTCGTGAGAATGCTAACTTTGAGGTATTTAACTATGTATTTTGTCACATTGGATCAAGCATTGGGTATTTTTGTCTTTTGTTGTATAGCTTTGGCCACGCTCAGTAGAACTTCATTTGACACACACACACATATACAGCTCAACCCCGTTATAACGCGATCTGTTACAACGCGAATCCGCTTACAACGCGATGCAAGTGTGGCTCCCAATTTTCGTATTTATGAAAACTTTACAACACGATTATTGGCATCTTAAATACTTTATTGTACAATGCATACAATTGTACATTATTTCTAACGCGATCCGCTTATAATGCGATATGATTCTTTGTACCCCAAGCATAGCGTTATAAGGGGGTTGAGCTGGAGTTAGAGCTTGCTGGGATTGTGTATTGATTCATTTCAAAAATCTACACCAGAAATGTATCTGTATCAAGTGATTGTAAGTTCCTTGGGGCAGCGTCGACTGTCGTTTCTGGGTTTTTTTTGGCTCAGTTTTTTTTTATAGGGTGGGAACGAGGGACAAAATGCTACGTTTCTTTTTAGCTCGAGGGACCAGTGAAGTTACTGGGTTTAAATCTCCATTGGCAGAAGTAAAATGGCTGCCAAATCTCAGGCCAATAAGAAGCTGCAACATCATCAGTTGTGGCTTCCTATTGAATGGCCATTTAAATATCCTTAAAAAAAACAGTAATTAATACCGGTAACTTCACCAGTAAGTATCTCGAGAATCCGGGAATCCCCAGAGCTGGAAAAACAAAGATTAGTTAGGGTGGATTTTGCTTTTATTATATAGGCATCAGAAACGTATCTGCCTCCTCCATATATATCAGGGGGATCTGTTTCCCATCACTACTAGCCACAAGTATGAAGGGGAAACCCCACTGTTATCTCACATAATTTTCTCTTAGTGTTGTGGTAATAGGGTGATGGCTTCATCTTCTAGAGATAGTGACCCATGAAATATCAGTAAAGACTTGAATTTTAGAGTTTTCAAAGGTAATGTCACCTTTTATTTCTACAGCCATTAGTGATTTGTTCCTTTACTACGTAGTAGTGCATTTTGACAATTTATATCGCAACTCTTGTTTGGGTCATGGGACCATTGAGCAGAGCACGCTATCCATTTGAAGAGAGCTCTCCTGCACAGATGGATCATTGTGTAATAGCAGCCTCCTCAGATAGGTTTGAAGATCTCTGGCATTTCCCTAATTTGGAGGTTCTGTCCCCTCTCTCTATTTTCCAAGTCCTCCAAGTTATCCTTTAAGCCCCGATCTCTTAGTTCAGCTTGAAGACCTCATCATCTGTGCTGGCTTGAATCTGGAGCGTCGACCATGTTTTCTTCTCCAGTTCCGATGTTCTTTCAGCAAGCGTAACCATTTCTGACTTAGATTCAGCAACCTGCACATGCAGCTCAATTTGGTAGCAGCTTTGTATTATTTTAAGCAGATTCTCAAGATCCTTTATTGTAATGGCTGGGCTTCCTTCTGCCCCAGGTCTGAGTCAGATGACACAGATAGAGACCGGAGCGGCATGCTGTAATTTCCAGGATCGCCTGAAGGTACATTTTTACTGTTCTTGAGAGAAGCCTTTTTGCCCTTCAGATGCATATTTTGCGTATCCCATTGGTCTTAGGGAGCTTTCAGTAGCAAATTGTTGCATTCTCAAGGGTTATATCTTCTATTTCACATACAGGATCCACTGCTGTGTTGTGGTTGTCAGATAGCAAATAAGAAACTGGACTGGATGAGACTTGGGAAAATCATAAAAACAATGATGGAGAAGATTATATATAGCATTCCTCATGAGTACTGAATTAGTTACAGTAAGAAATCAATTGGAAATGATCCAAATAATGATCAAATTCATTGGATATAAGGATATACACACACACACACACACACACACACACACACACACACACACACACACACACACACACACACACACACACACACACACACACACATTACCAAAAACTGGCAAAAAGGAGTACTCCCTGAGTGCTGTCTCCTTTTTGCCAGTTTCTGGTAATGTATGTTTTTGTTATCTTTATGGGATATGCACCAGCCTATTCAGGATACTATATTGGAGTTCCTGTGAAATATTTTTCAACTATATATATATATATATATATATTATTATTTTTTTTTTTTTTTTAAATAGTCAAAAAGAACATGGATAGCAAATTATTTTCAATTAAGGTGGAATTGGAGAATATAGCTTGGCAAAGTGAATATGGCAGTGGAGCATGTGAATGAAGGAGTATGATAGAAACAAGGTAAAAAAAATCATAAATTAAAATAAGCTCGCCTTTTCTCTATATAAACATATCTGTTTATATTTAAATATGTCTATATAAATCAGTATATGTAACTGCTATTCATATTATAATGTTTTACATATTGTTTGTTATACCTTGAAGAGGCAATGCATGTGCAGCATTTTCTTTCTTTTTTTTTACATTGGATTGAAGCAGGGGTTCTTTGCGCTAAACCCCATTAATTTCAGCTGTGGAGACCCCCCTGCTTCCCGAGATTCTTACCTTCGTAGGGGCTGCCAGTAGCAGCTCCGACTGGGCTTGCTGGGGTTCATGTACATTAATGGCGGCTTCATAGGTCCAGCGTCCTGCAGGCCAATAGGAAGCCGTGACATCACCTGGTGTGGCTTCCTATTGGCCCGCGTGACCAGGACCTTTAAACAGAAGAGTGATGCCGACACCCCCTATGGAGGTAAGTATCTCGAGAAGCAGGTTTCAGCTCAGAGACCCCCTGCTTCACTGATACGTAAAAAAACCTTTTTTTTTTAAAGCAGCACTTGGATTACTCCTTTAATTGTTATACTGTATGTTGCTTCAGATATGTTCAATTTCCCATAAAGTATTCATTACAAAAAATGATAACAGTAAGACATATGGACTACTTTACTACACATAAAGAGAATAAGTATGCCACAATTTCAGAGGGAATGCACTGTTACATTTTCTAAATATAAATCTTTGTCTTGGAAGCAATAGATTTTGTCTTCTGGTTCCATAAATATTGTATGTAGCTGTCAAAGAATATTTTAGTTTTGCTGGATTATTTTCTGACAGTCTGAAAAAAGTCCATAATATGAAATATCCATTCCAGTAATTACTACAGATTGAAAAAGTGGCAACTCAGAGGCAGTTCCATTAACTTCTCACTGCTGACAATATTCCTTCTAAATGTTCAGGGAGAACAATACAGTAACAATACAGTAAATACTTTGAAAGTAATACCTTGTGCATATAACCATTTAATCCAATATAATGTATTGCTTCTTTTAGGGATAGATCTTCAGAAATCCGTTAAATCTGAACTACTAATGTGCAGAATGGGAGTTGCCACTCGTGCTCCGCCACCAGGAATACTCACCGCAAGTCGCATTCGCCGCCGGTGACCTCGCTGCCATACGCCATCCACATGGCACCTCATTTGGCCGCTGCTCCGACTACATTTGTGAGAGCGCCCGTGCGTGAAATGTTAAAATGTGTCCAGGCTGCTGACAGCCGCGCTGAGTGTCCTGCTGGTGCACACATAGGCGCGCTCACAAATGCAGTCGGAGCAGCGGCCGTCCGAGGTGCCCTGCGGATGTGGAGAACCGAGGACATTTAAAGATGACGGAAGGCGGCAAGGTGACCGGCGGTGAGGTGACCTGTGGTGTGTAGTTCTGGTGACAGAGCACCGGTGGCGATTTGGTTGCAGTGAAATGGCCGCGCCCAAACGTCCTATACTGCTCATATGATGTTACTTATGTAGCCATGTGTTAAAAATGGTATACAGTTCTCCCTCATAAAGGTAATATACAGGGTTGCCAGCATCAATCATGGAGGTTTGCCCTCACACCCTGGTGAGGTGTCATATGTACATGAGGGGAGTGGTAACAGACCCTGTGTCCATTGTTAGTGACACAGGAGGTGGAGCTATTTCCTTGGTATATAACACACAGCACTGCCCAAAAGTTAGTTGGTCTGTTATCGTGGCTGTTATGTTCAAGGTCAAGTGTGCTAATTAAGAGTGATTCTACAGCAAATAGTTTGATCTGCGGCAGTAAGGCTGGCAGGGCCTACACTGTGTTCAGGGACCTGGCACAGGTGGTGATCTCCCTGAGGGGAGAGGTGATCCAACTCCATAGGGAGTGGAGATAGATCTTCTGAGAGGAGAGCACAGAAGAAGATGAGCGGCTAAGCTGTTTGCTGCGAGGGGCAGTCTGCCTATACATCAATAAAGATGCCCTTGTTCACAAGAACCCCAATGTGTGAGTGTGAAGTTACTCCACAGCAGAAGGCACCATCTAGAAGGAGTTCCTCATCAGAACCATTTCCTTGCGGAATCAGAGATCCTGATGAGGTGGAGGCGCTGCACTGTATGTAGGTAGGACTCACGCACACTACCTCAGCTGCCTGTCTGGGTTGACATCCCCCACACAACATCATGCGGGAGACTCAGGAGTCCTGTTGCCAACAGGTGCACCACCAGACACGACCATGTAATGGGGACTGGTTAGACCACAAGGGCCAATGTGAGATTGGTCAGCCAGGCCAGAAACACCGTTACACTTAAATAAGTAATATCTGTTTCCCTGGGTTTATCTGGTATCCTTAAAGCTAAATACATGCAAAAACAATGGTTTTTAGTTATCTCATTAGCATTACAGTAGCTTAACGCCATGTCAAGTTAGCACTGTTTGCGTTAGCTTCAAATAACACGGCATTAAGCATTGCTTACCCAAAGATTGTGCTACTTTTATCAGGTCCCTGAATAGTTGTTTAATTAACGTTAAAAAAAGAGAAGACAAGAGAGGAAAGAACTCGATAAATAAAATTACAATAGTTAAATCATAACTAACACACTCATCCAGACGCTGTGAAAGATGTATTTCCGGGTCTGGATACTGTAGGCGTAACGCCACCTTTTGCTATAACCTAGCTATGTCCTAGCTAACATTATGTTAAATCTCTGCGTTAACTGTAACAGGGCTCTGAGGATAAGCATTGTTATAATAACACAAGGGCTTGCTCCACCTGGAAAAAACACTTAACCCATCCTTACTGAGCTTGAAGATCCTTATTAGCACTTAACAATATGTTTTACTGAAGTTAACATATCGTTAAGTATTTCAAGGACTTTGGAGGATCTACCCCTTTGTATGTTCTGTGTACAACGAAGCAGTTTGGTCATAATGTTTTTGTGTCTGGTTTACAACCACCACCGGCTTCACAATGCAGAATCTTTACAAAAGCATCAAACAAAACACCAAGCACCCTCCATTAGAGATAAGAGAAAAAATAGAAATTGCCTTTTGGATGCCAACTCTCACCTGGACAGTGGCGTCAGTGTCAGCCCCCGAAAGATCTGAACTTTTAATTAAAACACTCAAACACAGCTCCAAGCTAAATCAGCTGCTATCAGCAGTGTGCTTCTGAGCTCTACAAGGTTAACTGAAGTGTCTCCTGTTACTGCACCTGCTTGTACTCTGACTCTTGTACACACCCATGAGCTGCTCTTAAAAGGTGACTGTTTCCTACTTAATGTTTAACAGTCAACGTGGTTCAGGCAGCATGCCACATGTCTGGTGCTGACTTGTCTTGCCTGCAAGCTGCTCTGACTTGTAGTATGTCCTCCTGAACTTCTCCTGCTTTGACCTCGCTTTTGTCTGCAGCATGCCCTGACACTGGCTTGTCTTAACCATGCTCCTTTCCTGATCAATGGCTTGTTTGACTATGCTTATGTCTGCTCCTATAGTACTTACTGTGCTTAGGTCCTGATTTCCTGAACAGTCCCGGTTTGCTGGTGCACCTGTTTGGTATCTGCCTAGGTGCAGGTCCTGCTGTTCCTGTATGCTACCTGCCTAGAGTCTGAATTGTTCCTGGCCCGGGTTGATGACCCTTAACTTTTATCTAATGCACATTTGTCTATACTGGTGCTCTTGTTCATTGCCCCTTGCCCTGATCCAGCATTCTGGCATTCCTGCACGTATTCTACCTGGATCCTGGTTGAATTGCTGGTCAATGTAGGTTCCCATGGTTGTCTTTCTCTGCAGTGAAGCCTCTTTGGCCCTGACGTTGTATATCCTGACTCCTGTTCCTGTCTGCAGCCGGAACATGGCTTGTATTGACCTTGACCTTGATCCTGCCACCTGGCTTGACCTTGGCCTGTTCCTGACTTTTCTGCTTCCTCAAGTTCTGGTATAGTTTGACTACTTCTAAAATTCCTGCATGTCATCCTCCTGGTTCCTGATCTGTGTTACACAGCCCGACTCGCTTCTGTTATGCTCTGGGCTCCTTCATACAATCCTGTTGGCTCATGCAATTGGAATCTTGGACTTCTACTTTGACTCGATACACACCTGTTCCAGTGATTAACATTCACCGAACCTGGTTCATGAAAATCAGATCCATGTAATAAATAAATGAGTTGCACCTCAATGATAGTAGATGTCTAAAGAGGCATCCATAACCATTGGGGTCCAACTACTTAGCTCATCATACAAATCCATAACAAAGACACAAACTTTGCGTTACACTGATGCTGAGAGACACTTAAAACGGATTCTCTTAACATCTTGTTAAATGCAAAACATCCATTTACTACAATTGGTACATGATTCCCAAAAGAGTAGGAAGTATTGGTGAAAAATACACATAGACCACCATTAGGGTTTCTTGTAATTGCCCTTGGAAGACTGCTAGTACTGTTTCAATTTAACTTGATACAAGTGGGATAACCTAGCCCAAGCCAATCAATGAGAATGTAGCTAAAATAATGATATTGATTGGCAATGATGCTGTCAGCAGCTATGTTGCCCTCCCAGACATTGTTTACCATAATTTGCAAAAGGGCAGTCATGCATAGAAAGACATCTTAGTTCGCTAAATAAAAGACATCAACAGATAAAATGTAAAAGGACAGCAAATAGTGGTGCTTTAACCAAGGCTGGTATTGATGGAATGGCCAATGAAATAAAGAAAGCCATACACAAATAAGTGGGCATCCATTCTTTCGTGGAATATGCCAGTAATAAAAGGATAGGATTTAAACCTTCAATAAATAAACAATGTACTTGGAAATTAAATTAATAGGTGAACTATGATTGAACCAATATAAAAACAACTTCACATATCATGGCCAATGGAATGTGGTCTGACATAAAACCTGTGTTTAAACTCCAAAGTACAGTTGTTGGAGCCCCACAGGGTTCTGTTCTAGTTACTTTAGGGCATGTTGATTTTGGAGTGGGGGAGTACAGCAAGAGTAGCACGAGGGGGGAACATTGTTTAAATTACTTGCAGTATGATTATACTCACGACAGTAAAAACACATTTACATTTCACTAGGTAAATAGAATGTGTACTAGATAGGCAAAATAACGTTCCTAATATACAAGCATGAATTTGAAATAAATAAAAATACCACTACTCCTATCTACATGTTGTCTTACTTTGTGATTGGTCTCTTATTGGTCAGGTGAACAATGGTGTTTTTGAAAAGCTGTTGTGTGTTCTCCCTTCTGCTTTCCCCCTCTTTATCCAACACTGCCCTTTTCCCCATCTCAATGATACCCACAGTTACCTCTCGTCCGATGACCTCTCCCCCTCTCTTTTGTCTAGTGTCACCAAATGTCTGTCTGCAATCTCCTCCTGGATGTCGCACCATTACCTGTAGCTTAACATGTCCAAAACAGAACAATATGGTTTCCCCCTTCCAATACCACCCCTACATCCAAACTCTCCCTCACTATCAATAATACTCAATCTCATCAACACCCTAAATTCGCTGCCATGGGGTCATCTTTGACTCTGCACTCTCCTTCATTCCTCATGTTCACTCCCTCACAAAGTCCTGCCGTCTCCATGTCAGAAATATTGGTAGGATACTCCCCTTTCCCACTCATGATGCAACTAAAATAATAATTCACTCACTCACAAAAATGCTGCTGCCAGACTCATCTACCTCACTCACCTCTACCCTTCTGCTGCTCTACCAAGCAAATCTCTACACTGGCTTCCCATATCCTCGGATCAATTTGAAAACCCTAGTTCTGACTTACAAAACTCTAAACAATGCTGCCGCTTGCATCTCAGCCCTTATCCCCAAATATATGCCTAAACCCCCCTTACATTCTGCCTTATTAGCTTCTCTAACTCCAGCCTGCAATACTTTTCTTGTGCTGCACACTCTCTGGAATTCCCTACCACTCACCATCAAAATCTCCCCCAGATTTCAGTCATTTAAAAAGTCCCTGGAAACACACCTTTTGAAGGAAGCCTATCTTTCATACTCCTATCATCCACCCCTCCACCCTCTTCAAGCCTATTGGGACCAGCTGTGCAGCTGGACCAAACTCCACACTAATACCCCCAAACATCCTCACCCCCAAACCTCAATGGGCAGCTGTGCGGCTGGACCATACTCCTTCCTGAGGCATACACCATCCCACAATGAGCAACCAGTTTACTTGTGTTTCAGCATTTCCCCTTATTCCCTCTAGATTGTAAAATCGTTCAAGCAGTGCCCACATTACCTTCTGTATCCGTTTGACCTTGTTTGTTCTTATTTGTTATGTCCTTCTGTTTATGTAATATACACAACTCTGGACCCCCAATGTACCACGCTGTGGAATATGTTGGCAATTGACAAATAAACAATAACAATAATAATAATTGAAACACGCCTGAAGAAGGGACTGTAGTGGTGCTGAAAGCTTGCACTCTTTTTAAACACAGTTATGCATTAAAGGTATCACTTCTACCTTACTTTTGTTCCTTTTTATCACAAAGGCATTTTTTCTGTCAACGTCCTACAGTACAAGAAAACAATGACATGCCTAAATTCAGCCTTCAGCTAACAGGATCCTTGCCAGCTAAAGAGTGTCCCTTACTGATGGGACTGATTTATTTCCAGAGTAGAGCTTGAGCATTGCTATGTTATGTGTTATTATTAGAGTTTGTCTAATTCTAGGGTATGCAAATGTAATCTATAGTTAAGTGTTTCAATAGGGAATTTTATAATCAAATAAGCTGTCTTAATGTTCAGTAAACCATTAATATTTGTGAACTTAGACTGTGAGTGGTAAGGAGTGGGAGCAGCTGGATCAACGCATTATCGATTATACAATCAGATAGGGGCGTTCTCGTCTTCGGGCGTACATTTCAGTAGGAGGACAGTTAGAACTCACACTTTCACTCAAACATTATAGTAATCTTAATGTTTCAGATTAGATTATAACAGATTAACACATGTACGAGCTACAAAGGAAAAACTTCTATTTCTCATTTAGTGAACATGAACCTCCCGCATTGTATCTGGTACTTGTTGACATAATACAGTGACATAAATTTAGTTGACATCAGTTAATATACATACTGCAACAGACCTAAAATTGTGCACATTTCCATGGGGATTCAGCAAGAAATATATACATATAAAATATGATGAAAAAGGAAATGGGTCCCTTTTTTGTGTGATCACGGTGTATATATACAAAGGAATCACAACTTAACAGTGACATCTACTTCCTATCAGAATGCAAGAGAAGGAACTGGATACCAAATGGGCTGAAGATCAAAAACCCACTTGCAACAACACACAATTCACATTACGCTGAAGAACTCTGCATATTTCCATTTTATATACATATATATATATATATATATATATATATATATATATATATATATATATATGTATAGAGCATACATTGCCAGCAAAGGTAAGGAGACAACAGCACTCAGAAGGTATAAGCAGCTATAAACTGTATTAAAGAAACTTGCACATATATCCAACGTTTCGGTCCGCTGAACGGGACCTTCCCCCCTGAGGAAGGTCCCGTTCAGCGGACCGAAACGTTGGATATATGTGCAAGTTTCTTTAATACAGTTTATAGCTGCTTATACCTTCTGAGTGCTGTTGTCTCCTTACCTTTGCTGGTAATGTATGCTTTATTATTTTTTATGACATAAGCACCAGGTCATTATATCACTACAGGAGTGCCAGATATTCATGATTTGGTTGTATATATGTATATAATTATATAAAAGTACTTATTTACACGTGAAATGTATGTGAGAGAGGAAGAACACAATGAGTAAAACATGCGTACATTACCTAGCGGAAGGAATATGTTTCACATTTATTCAAAGTGCTCACTTTGTCATGCTGTAATTGCTGCTTAACTTATGACTAAAGCAACTGCAATCAAATTCATGCAAGTCATTACTTAAAATGTTATAGTATGCTTATTTTAATCATAACTACTAAGCAAAAGCAATATTATCTTAGGGATGATTTAATGTCATTTGCTTGTGCGCCTAGGGGATAAGTATTCCCTACATTTACTGGCATTACATAGCTATGATAGTGGTACGCATGTTATTTAAAATTAGACGAGGAAGGAGAACAAAATACTGTATCATCCAAAGATCGTCTCTCTAACATCAGAAAATGTCTAACTAGTATACAGTAGGATCAAGTAATAAAGCTGCTTCAGCTGATATTTATTAATATTGGGCACATTATTAAAGTGCTGGGCAGAAATTCCAGAATAACAATTATTTGAGGCAGGTTTGAGAGACACGTACTATGTGAAGATTGCAGAGATATCCTTTCTAATTTGTGTAGCCCCCCTATTTGGATTACTAGTTCACCTAAGAGGTAAAGTTATGAGTTAATTATGGATGGCGCTGCAGAATGTAAGCCCCTTGAATCCAGGGTGATAGTGACCAGAGATGGGCAAATCCATCCTAATCTGTTTCCCTGATCTTCACTGATGTTACCCCCAAAATCCGTTTCGTGTTATAAAATCTGCAAATGGATTTTGGCCGGTTCCAATCCATGCTGATTCATCAAAATCCGCCGTTGGATGCAACCCGTGGACAGATTTCGTCAACGGCTTGCTGAATCCGTGGATTGGATTCTACAAATCCATCGACGGGTTGTGGTATCTGTGCAGCGTATTGGTAATAATGCTAAAAAATCCTAAAACATGAATCGCCCTTTTTGATATTGAGCCGGTGAAATCCGGGGGCCAAAGGAACCGGCCGATCCACTGCGGATTTCAATTTGATCCAGATATTTACCCATCTCTAATAGTGACATCACTAAGGGATATATATATATTGGAGTGAAGGTTCTGGAACTCAGGTTCCTGGGAGGTGTAGAAAAGGGAGTCTCACGGTGAATAGTTAATAGTTGTAAGAGACCTGTCACTTTATTGTTTTGATAGGGGATGTGTCCCTCAATAGATATAAAGCCATAATAGGGGGCCGAGTCAGGGTCATGGAAGATAAAGGGGGAACACGTGCCATGTACTCAAAAGGAAGTCTCTCAAACCCGGGCTTCTGAGTACATGAGGCGAGTTGCTTTAGCAACAGGTTCATAAGCACACCTACATCTGATAGGTAGGGACAAGGAGGGTCATTCACAGGGTGATGGGACTGGTCCATGAGAGAGGACGCACCCCTGCCCAGTGTGCCAGTGCGAGTAGAGTAACTCTGCCTCCGCTGCTATGCAAGCGATTACCAGAATAAGCACTATAGCATGGATAGTGAGGAAATAACCTCTTTGGGGAGGCTGCACATGCACCAAAAAAATAAGTTTGTATGTTGCCAAAAGCATACAGTATCTGTGGGAAAGAGAAAAGTTCCTGGAGCCCATCCTGTAACAATGCTGCTTACACGCCCAGGCTGCACCCTGGGATGTTATGAAGAGAGGCAGCAGACCACTATACATACACTACACAATATAGCACACCTTTTGAACAAGGTAAGGATGGGTTACATTTGCACAGATTTGTATGGTAATATTGGCTCAATAAAACAAAACCACACGCACTTATAAAAACTGATATCACCCACTTACACACTTAGTTGCAT
The DNA here is from genome assembly GCF_040206685.1 of Ascaphus truei. Taxonomy (NCBI): domain Eukaryota; kingdom Metazoa; phylum Chordata; class Amphibia; order Anura; family Ascaphidae; genus Ascaphus; species Ascaphus truei. The sequence continues at coordinate 326,467,341 of NC_134486.1, forward strand.
AAACACTTATGAACACTCAAACATATATTTGCATAATCATTACTGACAATCCACACATGGTACAATTGACACAGGTACCTATAATTCCTAAAGTATACCGTATATTGTTATCCTTGTGCTCAAAAAGGTTTAGTCAAATTGACTGAAGTCCCCAGAAAGAAAACTAGGTGGTTTGGTCTTGCAGTCATTGCAGTAAAAAAAAGTATATACAGAACAAATAAACACTAGTAAAAACAAAGGCCTGTTGATAGGGCAAGTCAGCTTTGAAGGATATTTATAGGATTACTGAATGAAAATGCAACTTTGCTTAACTTTGTAACAGAGGACCTTGAGAAACTGTCCTAAGTATGCGAAATCATGGAACGTCCACAAACAAATATTTGAACTATGAGTTATTCTATCCAGTAGATTCTTATGTGTATACAATTAAAAGCTTAGAAAAGCCACATCAATTCTCCAAGCTGCTACACATGACCAAACACACGTAAACTCAGGGAGCACAAATATCTGAGTGCACCAACCACCCCCCCCTCTCCCCCACCTCCAAAATATTAAGAAAACAAATATAGTGTATGACCCAAAAAACTCTGTTAACTTAGGGCTCATAATTTAACATTACTTCAAACAGTAACAGAGCTTATTTTCATTGAGTTTAACACATAACCACAAAGCTGTATATACCAAAACAGCTAAACTGCATTTCATTAACATTGGCATAACTTCACATTATTGTAATGCAACATTGCGGTATTTGCCAAAAACATATGTCTTAACATATGTCTGGTAAGTATGTCTTAACCATTCACCCCTGAAATTTAGATTTTAGAGAGAGGGTCTTGATGGGAGTAACATCACCTTTAGTTATGACAACTAATGCAACATTAAGTCGCTGCGTTAACTTTAACATAACTTTACGGTACTGTATTTGCTTTTGAAGATACATATGCAGTAATGCATAACATGACATAAACCTAACTTTGCAGCAAATTTCCCCTCAACTTGCAGGTCTGCATAAAACCTTCGGTGGATTTATTAACTGGAGGTCTGCCCTCTGTGTGCTGGATAACAGTAGAATAACCCGTTACAGGTAGTCCTCGCTATCCAATGTTTCACTTTACAACGAATGTCATATCCAATGCTTTACAATGCAACCCTATGGGCCGTTTTTCGATACCGGATTGCGTTATCCGACGCCTGAATGCGTTATTCAACTCTAAGCGCCGCTGATTAACATGGGACTCACTTTACAACGGTTTCACTATCAACGCTACTTCCAGAACGGATTTTTTTGGATAACCGAGGACTACCTGTAACATACTGTACTGTCAATTCAGTGGCTTGTACAGTACATGCTCCCTGACCATTAAAGACTGTAGTAAGATATGAAGTAGAGTCCTGGAGAGTCTCTAGTCATGTCCAAACCTAGACCAGATCTTATCGATATTACGACCCTTGTTTAGTAAATTGGTTCCAAAATGTAATCCAGTTATTTTGGTGTGTTATTTCTCTTCAAGTTTCTAAATGTAAACATTGTAGCATTCGTCAGACCTGCTAAATATTTAAATATTGATCTATTTTGCAGTATTTATTCACTAACTACTAGGCATCCTAAATTAATTCAAGATACACAGAGAAGTGTCATACTATTCCTTGGCGTTTCTCGATGTGCTACGTTTTTCTTGTTGCTGTCAGTTTATCTGCACAGTGCCCACAGTCCATGTTCAAAGAGTAAACCAGACACTCTGTACCACTCTCTTTTTTTCACTGATAACTAGTCTGAAACACATACGGGGGGTTATTGGCCAAAGTCTCCTGGCTTCAAAACTGGTGCAAAGTTTGAATTGCCCCAGATTTAAAGGGAAAACTCCTATTACTTTCAATGGAATAGTTTTCTTTGAAGAATATATATATCTCTGTTTGTTGCACTGGTTTAGTCCAACTTTTGCAGCCTGGAAACTTTAGTAAATAGACCCCATGTAGTCCAGATTTTTGTGGCGCTATCATAGTTTTTCTATAATCATAGAGTGGATCCAGGAAAATGCCTAGTGAGGGCAGAGTAGGACAGTGCACCACCCAAACATTATTGGACTAGAGAAGCTTAGAATAGAAAAATAATTTATTTAAGCAATCTAACAGGAGGCTCGCAGACCCCCAATGCGATTTGCACCAAGTGGGGTGCTTTATCTACTATCTTTTTTTGCTGTGGGCTATCCAATTTTGCACTCACTAGGCATTTTCCTGGATCTATGTTTATATACATCGGTGGCAGGCATTCTGGATGTCCCCTGCCTTTATTTCTCTGGGAGGAAGACACTACAATAACAATACAGAGGAATTGTGAAATCGAGCACCCATCTCTTCTACACTAGGACTATTTAGCCTATGCATTCCTTCTGGACAAAATGAAGTCTGAGAAAAAAGTCTCTGTACGCCATATAAAACTCCAGCATCAGTCATCCGAGGTTTTACTGGAGGAAGTAGTGGCCACTGTTTGATCAGTGGGTGGTCCTATCCCTACTATTCCATACCTGATGAGATACGACATGGGAGATATGTTGAATGCAGATTTGTTATGATTATATAGCATAAAGATGAAGGCTTCAGAAACCACAATTAGCTCTGTACCTTTCCTCTTCATATACTTTTTCTTATTTTTTAATAAAGAAGAAATAGATTATCTTATATAATACCAAGGGGACTCACTCTTATATATTTGATGACACTACCACATATGCTTTAGGACAACATTCGTTATGACTTCCAGAAAGTATCGTGTAAGTAATGTTATGTTTCTTTCAGTCCTTGTACATTTGCTTACTCACTTGGCTGAACTAAAATCCAAATTCCACCTTTCCAATTTCATTACATACTGTAATTGCTTTGCCTGTTGCTATTATATATATATATATATGTTTTCAAGTTATCCTTGCTTCATTCATTGTAACATCGTCGGAAGAAGAGATCAGTGTATCTCGAAAGCTCGCACAAATAAAAGCATTTCGCTAGCCACAGAACGGTATCATCTATTTATTTTTTGATTATTGAAGCTCGGCTAACACGGTACTGATACCTCTACATGTATATATATATATATATATGTTAAATTCTGAAACATAGGTTACAAATGATAGACATTGTGTTATTGTGTTTTAGTATTGGGTGCTTTCATTTAATTGAATCTCTAATATTCAGATAACGTCGTGCTACGCATTTAAAACACTGGCAAATGGCATAAATCTACATAGATCAGTCACTATGATTGAAATAAGACAAATGAGTCTAAGGTACTGTATTTACCATAAATAGCTGCACAGCATATCTAAATCCTCCTTTATTATGTTCAGCACTTGTTCTATAGACTTAATACAATGTTTTTCTTTTGCTACCTTAGTTCTATTATGCTGGAGCTACATCAAGCTTAACCTAGCTGGCTAAATAATGACAGGGTCTTTGCTGACACACAACCCCAGGGATCCATTAGCACAATTTAGTTTTATAGCATCTGCAGACACCTATATAACAATAATTATTAATAAATGAGAAGCAGAGACTATAAAAAAAAATCTAACAAGTCATGTGATGGATATGCACATGGATCAGCAAATCATAAACCATTTCAGCCAAATGTAGTAGCCACGAGTTTGGTCAACGGAAGTTTTCAATTTGTACAGAAAAAGAAATGTCTGGGGCACTTAAAATAGTCCAGGAAATGCCAAAGCACAAAATTACTTCTCTTAGGGTGCACGTAGATGAGCCGGGATCACCACTCCAGCTCAAAATCACATGAATAGGAAAAGGAAAATCCACAGCACTCGCTCAATAATGAGTAAAAATATACATTTTTTCCATCAAATGCAAAAATGTGTAAAAATGGGCAATGTTTCGGACCAGCACAGCCCTTTGTCAAGCATGCAGTGAGTGCTGTGGATTTTCCTTTTCCTGTACAAGTTTTCACTTTTTGCAATACAATATTTCAACAATGGTTCCTGTTTTTTGAATAAGATAGGCTTTCAATTGCTGTTGGTCACAGGGAGAATCCTTACAAATCTGAAAAAAGGTAGGAATCTTGGATGCAGGGGGGAAGGGGTCGAACAATTATAGTACAGTACACTTTAAGGGGGGATACGTTATGCTCTGAGTTACATTTAATCTTAAACATCCTGGGAGAACCAACAAGAAAATGGGACAGGGGAAGGCAAAAGCACCGTGACTGCCCCGGCAGGAGCATAGATTACTGAACATGTTCACAAATGTTCACAGTAAATACACCTGCCAGCACAGTGAGTGTTTCTAAACATCCTAAAGGTGCGGAGGAAGTTGGAGACTAGAAAATAAAGAGTAAGGCCCCTATGCAGTTAAGGGTGCTACACTTTAGTATGCCCTAACTTCCATTCAAGTGACTGGGAGTTAAGATGTGCTAAAGCTTTGCACCCTTTAGTGCATATCGCCCGAAATTGTCAGTTTTCATACTAGACAAAAGTACAATAGGACTCCTCAGGCATCTATACTTTGATGAAGTATCACAAATTCATAAGCAATATGCAAAAAAGGTTCAGTAGTACACTGGTTAAGCTAAGTAATAAAGAAGCAAGAACCCACTATAAGCACTCAATACCCCCTGATGTATGATGTGAAAATTAAAAATAATTTTTAATGCTATACTAATTAAAATAATGGGTGTTAAAATTCAACAAATGACACACATATATGATACCCTATGATGAATATATATGATATTCCGGGTAACTAAGTAAGGCTACAATTTGAGGTTAATTGGATCAAACTGTCCCAGGGAGCCGGTGTACAGTATTCCCTATAAGTGGTTAATTAGGTGTACGCTGGTATCAGTGAGGGGCTGTTCAATACCTGTCTCAGGTGTCAGACAGGTCCCAGATGGTGAAGGTGAAATGTGAAATAGATCATAATATGCTAGGTACAGACAAAAAGATCAGTATTTCAAACCAGTGTGTGCTCACTTTGCAAATCATGAATCCATAAATGGAAAGTATAGACTCTCTCTACAATCAAACATGTAGCCACCTAACAGCAACTGGTTAACTCCTGAATAGTAAAGGAGTGGGCTGTTAAACACAGAACACAATGTGCAGCGGCTCATAGACTCCTATAGGCAGTGTGGTTGTCAGTATACCTGTGCACATATTCATGAATGTGCGTCCACTGTCAGGAGTGCTAATGCCACTATAAAGCTGTGTATGGTGGAAAGAAACCTATCTAGTATGCAGAGAAAGGTTTCATGGTGGATACATGTAGTCACCTAACAGCAGCTAATTAGCTCCAAAATAGTAAAGGAGTGGGCTATTAAACACAGAACACAATGTGCAGAGGCTCAAAGACTCCTATAGGCAGTGTGGTTATTAGTATACCTGTGTACATATAAATGAATGTGCTTCCACAGTCAGGAGTGCTAATGCCCCTATAAAGCTGTGTATGGTGAAAAGAAACCTATCTAGTATGCAGAGAAAGGTTTATGGTGGATACATGTAGTCACCTAACAGCAGCTAATTAGCTCCAAAATAGTAATGGAGTAGGCTGTTAAACACAGAACACAATGTGCAGAGGGTCATAGACTCCTATAGGCAGTGTGGTTATTAGTATACCTGTGCACATATTAATGAATGTGCTTCCACTGTCAGGAGTGCTAATGCCACTTTAAATCTGTGTATGGTGGAAAGAAACCTGTCTAATGTGCAGGAAAAGGTTCCTTGGTGGGTACTGAGTGAGAAAGAGACACTGTTATAATACTGCCACAAAGCAGCACTGAACACACTGTTAGTAAACTGCTAAATGAGCATATGGTATACAGATCCAGTGAAGGTAAATCAGTCACATATGAACCATATAAATTCACATATAAATCACCTGTGTACTAGCTGATGAATTCATAGAGCTAATACCACTCATAAATGCAAACGCCGTGGCTAATATACCCTTAGAAACGGTGTGGCTGTTGGTATGCCTATGCACATATTAATGAATGTGCTACCACCGTTAGGAGTGCTGGTTACACTAATGCAACACAATAACAAGGAAAATCAAGCAGCCCGCGCCTCACTATGCGTCACCGAGTCACCACAAAGACTCCTGCCCAACATTGAAGGGAGTACACGTTAGCCGCCTGGCAGCTGTTTGCTCTGCAACTCAATAATGCTACCACGTGAGTACTGACGGCACGCGTGCACGTGACAGATGCATTATTGAATTTTCACATCATACATCAGGGGGTATTGAGTGCTTATAGTGGGTTCTTGCTTCTTTATTACTCACCTTATACGTCACCCATTAGCACCTTACCCCCACACTATTACTTTGTACTTAGCTGAAGCGGGGTTCTTCTATATTGAACTTCACTGGTTAAGCTAGCAAAGAAAACAAAGACTCACTAAACTTCATAACACTAGAGCACATAATGGGACGTTACCTTAATCAGTAGAAGATTGTATGTGTCCTGAGTTTTCCAGCGTTCTCACAAATTATGTGCAAAAATAACGTCCGTACTACAGCTAATTAGTATAGTGCGAACACCATCATGTTATTTCAGTATAACACTATGTGATGTTATTTATGGCTTGGCGTTACCCTCGGCCAGACAGTATAATGTCTTTTGGAGGAGACGGTAATGCTAAATTATTTGCCTCTGTTCTCCTATTTCAGTCTCCGGATATAAGTAAAGCCAGGTTTAGGTGTGACTTCAATAATGTAGCGTTGTTTTTTTTTTTTTTGCGTTCACATTAACAGAGCTTCGTGAGTAGGGTATTGTTATGCTAGCAGCTCATTTTCATACACTCTGCACATCATAATGCTAGACTTTTAACATAGTGTAAACATAAGTTAATGTTACGCTACTTTCTTTAGTGAGTGCAGGTTTACCATTAATGTTGCAATAACAGAGATTCAAATTATGTTAAATAGCCTTACAGAGTTTAGTGAGATTGTCCCAAATAGCACAGCAAACTGTACTAAGGTCCAAACTCAGAGAGTGGGAAGTTAAATGGCTGATTAAATTAGGTATTTAGAAGAACTGTAGAAATAGCCCAAAATAACATAATCCATGACTATAACTCAATTATGTAATACATTTCTAGAAATAGATTCCAAAGTCATTGGGGGAAGTTCAATCAAAACATCAGCCAAGTACACACAAAAGATCAGACAAACAATTAAAATGTAAGGAAAGAAGCAAAAGGGATTTGGAAATATAACAAAATGTATTATAATGACCTTGGATAAGTCAACAGAGCTAGAAAAGGAGAAAGGCAACAATGTTGATAAGGGTTATGAAAAGAGATACCTGAAGGGATATAAGATGAAGGTCAATAAAATCATGAGATACACAGAGAAAGATAACATATTACTGACAAATAAACATAATACAAGGACTGGAAGGCACTGTCTGAAATAACCAGGTAGTGAATAGAGAACAAATAATAGGAAACGCTTTAGAACTCCCAATCAATAGGTGGAACTTATTACCACTGAATGTTGTGACTGCAAATAGTATGAATTGCATTGAAAGAGAAATAGATATTCATGGATGTTAAAGATGCAACATCTATGCTTTGAGTTTATGTAAGAGTAAAAAAATAATGAGCAGGAGAGACAGGGCATGCAGGGGGCTTTTTGGAGATGCGTTCTGACATGCATGGGTGAGGGAATTTGAATTTGACTCTGAATGTTATTGGTATCTAGCATAGGGGCTTGTACAAAAGGAACAAAGGGCAAGAGTGATTTGAGAGATAATTACATCTGGGAGCAGCATTTTGAATGAACTGGAAAGGGGGCAGAGAGGAAAAATAAAGATTATCTGGGAAAAGGTTACAGCAGTTGAGGTGACATATAAGTGAGAAGATCACAATTCTAGTTGATACTATGGAAAGGCAGGGGTGGACTCTAGAGGTTATTTCATTTCCAATAAATTGTCAAATAGGATGACAATTACAGTATGTCTTATAATTATAATTATTATAACTTATAAAAATGTTTCCATTATTTATAGTGTCCTTCCTTCATTTATTTTGATTGTACATTAATAAAAATTTAATATTAATTAATATTGTTGAGATATGTATGGATACACAAAATTGTACACCCGTAGTTAATACAGTAATTATTACATTATATACCATATAAGTTCAAACAAACATATCACGTTAATGATTAAAAACCATAATATAGCTTATGATATGTTTCATAGATTTTTTATGATCCTAATAATTATCTTTGTATGACAAGTGTAACTTTTTGGAATGAAAGGGTTACGTTCTATACTCAGTACACTGCTTTTAGGCTATTCCCAGAAGAAGAAAAACTCAATAATATTCAGGGTCTGGATGTTTGCAGCTTTTGGAAGGGCTTTAATATTGTAGTGTTATTACGGTGAGATCACATTAACAGAGGTCTGAGGATTTTCCTTCAATGTTAGGCAAACGGCTCATTAATATATGATTTGCATATGAGTAAGCCAAACATCCGTGGAAATGTGTTGATCGGCTATTTTTCATGTGAATGCGAGGACTTCGTAATGCTAAGCACCTTTGGGGATACGCATTGCAGATATTGATGTGTAAAATGAAATAACATAACATTAAAAAATGGATGCACTTCTGTGGATCTACCCCATTGATACATAACCCCTTTGTGTTTGCAATGCTGTATACAGTATATATTCACTATAAAGTGGTGCAGTGCTGAGGCCAAAACTTGCTTTATAAGTGTATCAAAGAAAAATATCCTATTACTTACAAATAGATATTTCCTTTTGACATACAGTATTGTGCACATCTCCCACCAGAATTGCATCACTTGTGCCTTGATAGATACATCTTTGTTGACTAATTTCAACCAGCCAAAATCAATGTATCAGCTTTTTTGCATCTACTTTAGCTGTAAACTCCTTTGAGTCCAAGTTCTTTTTTTAAATGACATGCTTAATATTTAACAAGATGTCTTGTTAATGCCTCGTAAAACCTGGAGTGCTGTGTCAGTGTTATGAGCAAATAAATCATTAATATACAGAGATTCGTACTTCTAGTCTTCAGAATGCCCATAAAAGTTGTCTCTATCTCATAATCAAGCCTCATGAAACTAAACTAACTAATGCATCTACCAATGTTTAACAAGTCTGCTTTTGAATAGAACTCATTCAACTTTTTAAATAATGTACCAACTAACTTAAAAGTTTTCAACAGCTCCGGCTGGTTTACGACTAGCACCCTCTCATCCACTTTTAAGACCCACCGTAATACACACTTGCTTAAAGAAACATATGAGTAGCATGGTGGCTAATACTATACACATGATACATAAAGCTTGGCCCCCTGCAGACGCACTTATCAGAACTCCCTTCTACTGTCTCTGTACTTTCTTCCTACCTACCAATTTGACTGTAAGCTCTTCGGAGCAGGGACTCCTCTTACGAAATGTTACTTTTATGTCTGAAGCACTTATTCCCATGATCTGCTATTTGTATTATTTGTTATTTATATGATTGTCACACGCATTACTACTGTAAAGTGCTATGTACATTAATGGCGCTATATAAATAAAGACATACATACACGCCAAATGAAACCATAAGCTACAGTACTGTATGTTACATTTAACAATGCTAAGATTTAAAAGAATGATACAAAATACATAAAAGTCTCAACAATACAATATATAAGATTTTTTTAACAATGAATTTCTAGGCGTTGTTTAGAGGTGTCATCATAATTTGGAGTGGAGATGAGCCATCATTGAAAGATTCTATAATATATATTAATAATAATAATAATCTCAAATTTCCTTCACAGTTTGATAGATAATTGCATTTCTTGATATAGTATTAAATGTAGAAAGTTTTAAATTAAAGTCCAGAACTAATTTCAAAACAGTGGATATAAATACTTATATATTAAAGACCAGCACGCATCACCCTCAGTGGTTGGCAAATATTCCTAATGGTCAGTTCAGACGCATCAGAAGAAACTACATGGATAAATATATGTTAATCAAACAGGCAGGAGTGTTAAAGGAACAGCCCAATCGGCCTTTTCTTTACATATGATTGAAGCAGGGGGTCTCTGCAGCTGAACCCGTCAATTTCAGCTCTGGGGACCCCCTGCTTTCCGATATACTTACCTATAAAGGCAAAGTTTAAAGCTCCCATGTGATGTGGGCCAATAGGATTATGTCATGGCTTCCTATTGGCCCCCAGGATGCATGAGCTTTGAAAATCCGCCATTACATAAAATTAGCTAGGGAGCCCAAAGACAGGCAGATTTAAAAAAAAGTCAGAATCCTATAACATCTTAGGAACATTAATTTCACGCACAGTGTATCTCACCACTTCATATTGTGTCAAAACTCAGACCAAAATGGGCTAAAACATGTAGGGATTGATTAAATTCACACACATTGGAGCGGTGGAGATGAAAACAGAGAACCATCCAAGAAGGAATCTTTTTGGATATAAAGATTATAGACATTACAACCAAGAGGCTTAAATGCAGAAATATACCTTATACCATTTTTGGTCTGATAGATTCACATGCTTTACATTTTAAAATATATTCTTCACAATAGGGGGAGTGTGTGCGGTGGTGACAAACTGTGCTATGAGCGTGTTTTAACTCTGTGGGGCCAATGCTATAAGAATTCATGACACTTATCGAGCACTTATCGGCTAAAATGCCTACTGCTATTCTGTAAGCCTCGATTCAAGGAATGAATCGCCAAAATTTTGAGCCAACTGAGCGGCGATAAGCCACTTATCGGCAGGTTCTGGAACTCGTGCAATTCTAGTAGCCATGATTAGGTTATCGAGGTCTATCGAAGCTCTTGAATGACGAGTTTCTCATAAAATTCTCACTCCAGAAAAAGTTGGCGTGAGGCTAGTAACTCTCTAGATCCAGGGGAGCGAAGTACGGGACCATAAAAAATAGAAAAAATAAAGCTACAACAGTGAAAGACTGGTAAGAAGCAGCTGAGAGGCGGCAATACAGTGCTTAGAAAAAAAAATGCTTTTTTTCTGCATCGCATTGATGCAGTGGGTCTCCGGAGCTGATATCCATTAATATCAGCACTGGAGACCCCCGGCATGAATCCCATGCAATACAAATGCATTTACACTGGCGACACACTTTATTCGAGCTCGGCTAGTCCCACGAATTCGGGTATACTCGGGTGTATTGAGGTTTGTGACTGTTTTCTGCCCGAGTGCATTGCGTTATTTTCCAGGCAGGGATTGAAGCATTTTATTCCCGCTGGCTGCAATACTGCACAGTATATATATATATATATACTGCATTACAATTCATGAATTTATGCCATCTGGTAGACACGCGAAGCATTGCAGCCTATTAAATCCTAATCATTATCATTTAACAGATCAGCCGCCCGTTAGCCAGGCATGAACCATGGCTGGGAAGGCAAACGCAACGGGGCTTGTCAGAGGTGAGGAGCGGCGCATTCCAGGTATCTGCCAGGTACATACTGGGTATTTGCTCGAATAAAGTGTGTCGCAGCAGTACAGGCAACTTCAATACCTTAGCGGCTAACCGCTAAGGCAATGAAGGGGTTAACCCCTCCCGCTACCCACCAAGGGCCAAATACTCCCTTCACTCACACCTGCTACCCACAATAAACACTAACACCCACCTCCTCTACCACCACATGATTGATACCAGAGGCATCCGGGGGTCCTCAGGTGGTCCCCGCGGGTGTCTGTGGGCCCTCAGGTTGTCCACTCAGGTGTCCAGGGGTCCTCAGGTGGTCTCCACGGGTGTCTGTGGGCCCTCGGGTGGTCCCCTAGTCTGCAGTACTAATCCTGTGGCCAATTTGTTTTTGCTATATATTGAAATAAATACACCCCCCCAACCTCCCCATCACATAGAGCAGGGGTGAGCAAACTTTTTATGCCGAGCCCCCCTTTTTATCCATGAAATTTCTCGGGCCCCCCTGCCAGATGTAATCAAAATCCCATGAAAAAAAACCCTTTATTAAACGGTATACAATGTAAATACAAATATGTCTAAGGCCGCGCATATAGTGCCCGCGACGTCACCCGTCGCCGCTAGCGAAAGTTGTATTTCGCTTTGCGGCGGCGGCGTGGGCGACCAGGCCATTGATTGGTTCAGGGGCTGTCATATGAGGCGACAGCCCCTTAAAAATCAAATATTGCCAGCTTCAAAAAATCGCGTCGCCACGTCACGCTTACTATAAGCGCACGCGGCGGCGCCAATGCATTTGTTTTCGGGCGACGTTGCGTCGCCGGCACTATAAGTGCAGCCTAAATACTTACATACTTCAACAGCTCGCTCTTGCAAAATTAGGCTGCGTCCACGCTGCCGCTGAGAGCGGTGACATCACCAACTCTCCAAGCGTGAGCGCAGGGTGTCCTGCATAATTTTGCAAGCACGAGCGGGGAAGTGTTTACACTTTTTTTTATTATTTCTGTACATTCATAGTATGATTGATATATTGGCAGCCTACCCTCACACTTGAAGAGGATCGCAGCGAAGCAGGTTGCCAGCGGAGGAGAGCAGGACCACAGCGCTATTGTAGGCAGACACCGGAGGGAGGGGCGTTTGACATCACAGCGCTGGGACGTGCTCCTCCGCGTACCTCCGAATCACGTGGCCCCACCTGCACTATTCTATTTGGCCGCCCGCGCGCGCACATCTTTTTCGCCTGCACAACCAGGTTTTGCTGCACGCGCCCCGCCTAAATAATCTTGCGCCTGGGGCGTCCCCCCCTCAGTTTGTGCAACGCTGCATTCAATCACAACACCCACAACCAACACACACACTCAATCACAACACACACACACACACAACACACACTCAAATCACAACCAACACAGCACACACTCAATCACTACACACACACAGTCACAACCAACACTCACATAATCACCACCAACACACACAACACTCAACCACAACACACACACACACAGACAACCAACAGGCACAGCACACACACACACACACACACACACACACACACACACACACACACACACACACACACACACACACACACACACACACACACACACACACACACACACACACACACACACACACACACACACAACAGTCCATATATATACACACAAACACACACACACATACATACATATACACACACACATACACACAACACCCACTCAAATCACAACCAACACAGCACACACTCAATTCTACATATACACACACATTTCTACATATACACACACATTTCTACATATACACACACACATACACATATACACATATACATACAAAACACACACACACATATACACACATACATATACACACACATTTCTACATATACACACATTTCTACACACACACACACACACACACACACACACACAACACACACACACACACACACACACACACACACACACACACACACACACACACACACACACACACACACACACACACACACACACCTGGTGGGTAGGGGGAGAGAGTAACTAAACCTGCTCAGGTCCCCCCATGTGCTGCTGAAAACGGGCGGGTAAAAGACAGGAGGAGGAGAAGGGCTTGTCTGTGTGCAGGGAAGGCCCCGCAGCAAGGCCCCGCCCCCTCTGCAAGGCCCCGCCCCCTCTGCAAGGCCCCGCCCCCTCTGCAAGACACAGCAGAGAACTGGAAGCAGCCTCTGCACGGAGCTTCTGGCACAGCTCTGCCCGCCCCCAGGTTTCTCCACACGCAGCCTGCGCCCCCCCTACATAATCTTGCGCCCCCCCGAGGGGGCGCGCCCCCCAGTTTGCGCACCGCTGACATAGAGTACTGTAATGGCCAAAAAAACTATTATCCAGATATGGATAATAGCTCATTTGCCCATTATAAAATCAAACATTAGCCAGCCAGCATAAATAAAGTAAATAAAAATGTCTAATTACCCCTGCCATCATGAAGGGCGTTCTCATCAACATACTCCAGGTTCATGTCCTCCGTTGCAAGAAAGAATGGACCTGAGATATTATCCATATCTGTATCTGGAAAATAGTTATTTTGCCCAGTACTTTGTGTGTTGGGGGGGGGGGGTGTGTATTTATTTCAATGTGTAGCAAAAAAAAAAAAGGCACCAGACATCCATGGGGACCATCTGAGGACCTCCATACACCTGCAGGCCTGTATCTCAGGAAGCAGTTGGTCCCCGGACCTGAAATCAACATGGTTCTGCTCTGGAGACCCCTGCTCATCCCCACTAGTATTAACATTTTTATTGAAAAACAATTTCGGGGGAGATTTGCGCAGGGAGAGGCGGCTCTCTCTGAGCAGCTGGAAGAAATCGCCGGGTAAAGCCTTTTCAGAGAGGCGATCATCATGCCGCCGGCTACTCGCCCGTTTTGTGAATTTTGCTATCACAGGTAATCGAGGCTTTCTGAATACTGTGATAGTAACGCTCACAAAACTGGCGAATTAAATGGCCCGGCAATTTTTTTTAAATGAACGCTTATAGCATAGGCCCCAGCGAGTAGAATTCAGTTGAATCCGTTTTTTATTTATTAAACTATCATCTGTTTCTCTCTCACTATTTTCTGGTGCAAAAATTATGTGCAATATCAGTGAGGAGATATCTATCATAAAGCGCTATATCCTTCAATAAAATGTGAGTGGATCTCACCTAGTTTGCTAGCTGTGTTACCCTTGAATAATAATAGCATGTTCTTGTATAGCGCTGCTAGTTTTACTTAGCGCTGTACAGAGACATTTTGCAGGCACAGGTCCCTTCCCCGTGGAGCTTACAATCTATGTTTTTGGTGCCTGAGGCACAGGGAGATAAAGTGACTTGCCCAAGGTCACAAGGAGCTGACACCGGGAATTGAACCAGGCACTACATTAGTTTCCACATTTCTTTTCCTGTGGGTTGAGCTTCTTATGGAGTGCATTTGGAGTACTGAAGACATGCAGGACGGTCAACTTGGAGCAGCACCCAAAAGTGGAAAACAACAGAGCGATACAGCAATCCAGTTTCTACGTTTAAATGATTGTATCTCCCATTTTTTCAATATTTTGAAATCCCTATTCATGATTTTCTCACAAAATAGTTCACACAATGATTTGTTTTCTTCGTTGGTATACTCACCTCGATACCAAAAACCACAAGTCACCAGTTTTTGCTCCTTCTCTTTTTCACTTTCATAGTTTAGAGATCAATCTGCATTTATTGGAGCAATGAGGCCCAATTATAACATGAATAAAATAGCTTGCTAGTACTGAAGGTTAACCTCTTCATCGCTAACAGCCACAAACAACAAGAAGAAACAATAAGCACTTTCAATGCTCTCCATTTACAAGCTCTGATGAGGAGACTTATTCATGAGTTTCAAATATATACAGCATTATAGCTAATTATTTTTCTTTTCCAACAAAGGACTCACTGGTACCTTAATACATGCAAAAGACACTTCATAGATGTGTAATTATGGGGGAATAAAATCACTATGTGTTTGTGTGTTTCAACGCACTCAATACAATAGCCTTGCGACAAACAACCCACTTGAGTCCCTCAATTTTTTCCAAATAACTATGAAACCTGATATATTTGTTATGGAAAGGCACCAAGTTATAAGCTAAAAACTGAAGCAAACCTGAGTATTATAAAGTAAATGTTTAGGCAGAGCTGCTGCAATTTTATAGTGCTAAATAATTATTTATCAATATGTAACTTTTGATCCCCGTGCCAGACCAGATGATTGGAAAACAAAGTATGTTTGTATTATAATGAAAAATCCCAATCCTGATGTAGCCTGTGAAACGACCCACTATCCCATAATATTACAGCTTCTGAAAATTCTACTTACCAGCCTTTTTACAATTATGACACAGTCTCTTTCTGAAGTTGCCGTTTATTGGCTAAATTCAATTCTGTACTGTTGTTTTATACAGTACCTACTCTCTTTTAGTCAAAATGGTGAAGTGCAATAAAATAAAATATTTTAATAGAATCTATTATCATACATATTAATGTAGAGATATTCTGACTCCATTATTCATTAATTGTCAATTGGGACTTTCTCTCTGTACTGTTTTTAGATCATCGATACTAATCGAGCAAGCTGAGATTTCACCGCATTGATTAACATGGAATGACAAAAACAGTGCTAGCACAGCATAATTGGAACAATGTTAATTTAACCACGTACAACATATGGTGTACAGTGTAGACTATCAGGTATACTGGATATTGTGTAGGGGATTGTTATCTTTCAAAATATGAAAAGCTTAAGCACATTTATTTTTCAATAATATAGCATTAATAATCAATACACAGGAAATTAATTATTATATTATGATTACATATATTGTCAAGATCTATCATGTAATGTATCTAATTACCTAGCAACTATTTGTTGTACAATTTATGTTCAACAGCACATTTTCATTGTCATGTGGAGCTTTTGGTGATCGCAGATACATTATTAGTGAGTGAAGAACAATTGGTGGTCTCCACTGTCAACCCCTAAACCTTCTCTAAGCCCCTCCATATATCTACAGAAAAGACCACTGATCCTCCTCTTGATATTTTACTGTGAGACTGATTACTTTTGGGCTACACCACATAAAATCAATATTTCAGGCACAGCTGCAGCTTTTACATGTGTCCTCTATTACATGTTGTTTTGAAGGCCTTCAAGTGGCAGGACGTGCATAGCGGTGCTCCCTGATTATATGCAAATTTATTAGAAAGAGTAATATTAGTCCTGCCTAAAAAGCAATAAACATTTTACAGATGCAAAGGGCCTCTCTAAAAGCATTTTTAATGTGCTGTTACCTTCACTAATGTAAAAAACATCGTTTTAATCCTGATTGCCATAAAAAGATTGCCATTATGTTTTAACACTGGTACTGTACTTAAAACTGGATGTAGATTAGAACCTAAAACCTACTTTTGCTTCACTGAAAGTGACAGTCAAGCCTTCCCCTGGCATTGCTGTAGGTGGTTCATTACTTCTCAATGGGACTACTCACAGCACTACTGGAAGAAATCCCTGCTGGTTCTAGCGGCTTCCCCTGGCAGAAACAAATACTATTGTAGGCTAGCGACATCTGAATTTATCGCTAATTCACTAAGCAGCACTATGGTTAATGTTAGGAAATAACATTGTAATTTAGGTACCATTTAAGTTTGGCTTTAATAACCAATTTTCAGAGCTCCGGTATACATATAGGGGCTTCATTTTGTAGCTTCGATGTTATCACTGCCAAATCGAATGGTTTGGCATGACCCTAGCTGACGGTCTGACATTTGTGTTAGTTGTCCCACTGTTTTTATTTGATTTGAATAACACAGTATTGGAGCAGGGGTCTCCGGAGCTGAACCACATTAATTTCAGCTCCGGAGACACCCTGCTTACCAAGTTACTGGCCCTGGTATTGGGTGCCGCAATCTTGCTGCATTGTTTAAATCTCCCACATCATTTCAACTTTGCGGGGATACTGGCACCCCATACCGGGCATCACATGCTATATCTACCGCATTGGTTGGTGTACCATGTGATGGGTTCCATTTTTTTTTTCAGAAGGAACGTCATCTTAAAGGGAGGGAAATATAAAAAGAAGCATTCAGCGTTGCTTTGCATTTTGGCAAATGCTTGTTCCTATTTAATTTTTTTTTTTAAACTTAATTTTTATTAAAAATTTTAGGGAGACGGGGAAATGAAGAAAATAAAAGATGGGGGGGGAGGGTACAAACAATAGAGGCAGGAGAAAGAACACATTCATTTAGAATCTTACCTAACAAATCATTTTATAATATTCAATCACACAGTTAATATAAATAGCATTTTTAACAACAAAATTAAGTGGGTATTAATTTTTTTTTAGGGTGCCCATTCATTGCCATTGTGGCAATCCATGCCCATATTGTGGGCATGGTTTACCACAGTAACAATCAATGGGTTTATTGACAAGTGTAATGTATTGTACTGTTATGTCAATGTTATTTTATAGTTCTTTTGTTTTGCAAACAAATACAGTAGGCAAACGTGCTATTGGACATTTTTGGCTTCTAGTGCCTTTGCCCATTTGTATGTGTGATGATGGGGGTAGAGGGAGTGGGCGTAGTTGCCCCGGGAAGAGTGGTTTGGCCTCCCTAGTGGGAAAAAAGGGGGGGGGGGGGGTTAACCCCTGAATTACTATAGCGGTTTCTAACCACAGAGATAATTAAGGGGTTAGTTGCCAGTAGTTCATTTTTTAACTTTAATGTTGCTGCCCACGGAAGATGCAGAGGACGGAGATGAGGATGGCCTTCATCATTGGCAGGGGTATGTATAACTTTAATTTAATTTATACTGGCTGGATAATGTTTGATTTTTAATGGGCAGATGAGCAAATTTTTTGGCAATTTTAATGGGCAAATCCAGGTCTTGATATCATCACTTGAAATCGCTACAGATGACCCAGAAAACCACACACACACCAGAATAAATACACCACTCCATAACTGCATATCATGATAATAATAATAATGTAATATTACATATCAAAGAAAAATAAGAAGTGTAACCGTCATTGCCTGGCTCTAAAAGAGTTTACATCGAGTTGGATATACATGGCTGTGCTCATTCTCTCATACCTTTACAGGTGCTGGTTCCATGCAGGCTGGGCGTGGATATCCAGACAGAAGAATGGTGGGGTGCCAGGAACTTTTATACTACAAACAAGAGCTTTATTCACAGTCGTTCATAATGCTTGCCATAGAACACAGACATCACTTCAGACATTAACTAGTGTCAAACAATATGGTTATTCTGTGCTTTTTCCCCTGGAAGCTCTCACTCCTACACTGGGGAAGTACTTATGCTTGTTTCCCTCAGTATTGGTAAGATTGGAAATCTCCTGCATAGCTTCAATAATGCCCTATTTTAGATGGACCCTTGTTGGAGGACACATTATTTTCTAGGATAACTATCCCGTTTCGGTGCACGGCATTCTTAGTCTATACTTGTCAGATCGGGAGTTTACTTAGGTCCTTCCTGTGGGGCCAATCCGATTATAAGCTCCAAAGCTTCTACTCTGAGAACTCCCTGCTTACTCCACTTCAGGTGAGAGAACAATCTTGGGCCATTACTGTGGGCTCTAACTATATAGGGAACGTTCCTTAAAGAAAAACAATAAATGGTGACAGGACATCCTTAATACACATAACTATACACACAAACCTATTTTTAGGACACACAAAGAGGCTTCAGTCTGAGGAACCTGTTTCTAAAACATCAGGCGGAGCTATCTATACCCTATTGTGATATCTCTGGTCACAAGGCATACAAGGGAGTGCCTATCCCTTTCTGCATAGTCATCCTGCATCGCATGATGGAGAGAGGAGAAAACTGAGTGATCCCATACAGTTAATCCATTAAGGCTGTTAACCCCTTATACAAACTAGTAGTCCCCAAAGGGGACGGGGGCTGTACAAGTATAAATATCACACATTTTTTCTGAATAGAGCAAAAATATAATAGTTCTCAGTTGCGACTTTATTTTGAACTCGCGCATCTGCATGCTATACCAACCATACTTTAATGAATTTATCACTGGGAGTTTTTTCTGCCTATTATACAACTACAGATGTGTCCAGACTGTTTTAGGTACCAGGAAAATCTATGAGATTTCAGTCGGGTGACTTGGCTGCATCTCAGCCAGCAGAAGTATTGGTGGTGTTTATTTATTTAGCTTTACTGATACAAACCCGACTCAGGTTAACGCCTGTTCCAATTTGGTTAACATACTGCAGTTTTCACTAAACATCCCAGTGTCCCTAATTACACTTGAGAATACCAAGATGGTTTTGTTCAGTTTCCAGCGGAGATAACATTTATCACTAACCTGGACTGGGGAACATGATTGGAATGGAAGTGGACAAAATTCAAATACCATTCACGCTATTCTAATGTCTATCCAAGCGATCACGTTTGGGACTTGCCAGAAAGGGGGTGGCAATTGAGTGTCATGGTAGCAAAATGGTTAACAATTCTTAGTGAATCAATTCTGAAGAAATTTATCTACTGATTTGTTCTCACACACAAAACAGGAAAACATAATGTAAGGACTTGGTGAAGATATATTTCAGTGCTATTTCCAGCTGTGTTATGCTGCCATCAGTAAGAACAGTACATGTTAAAGTTCAAGACATTCTGTGCGGTTTCAATCTACTGAAACTGCCAGAGAAACAACAACAGTTTGTAAGAAGGAACTTAATTGGAAATTTTTGCTACCTATAGAAAAGACAAGAGAACATAGAAAACAAAGTACAATAACCCAAAGGTATATTGCAAAATATTATTTCTGTAAAAAAAAAAAGCAATGCGATATATGTTTTTTTTTTTATGTTTTAATAATAAATCCACATGTTGAAACTTATACTGGATAAATGATTAATAGCACTTGTGTTATTAACAGACTACGGTAATGAACAGCAACATTTTAATGACTGAAAAAATAAATCATCAATATATTTTTTTGGGAAATGCTTCATTTGGTAATTGAGCAGGTTGTTATTTGATGAAAGGCCACAGGGCTGTAGAACAAAAATAAAGGAATAAACTTTTTATATCCTTATTTTTTTAATGTTAACGGTTAAAGTGATTGTGACACTATTACCAACACAGAATTCTTGCTAATCGGACAGCTCAACCCCGTTATAGCGCAATCCGCTACAATGCAGATCGCTTATAACGCGGTCTGTGAGTGGCTTTCATTTTTTTTTGCATAACATACAAGCTACACACACAAAGACACACAGACACACAGAGCATGACTACAGCATACCCTGGTTGGCAACACATTGTTCCATAGTATGACACAAACTTTAATAGCAGAGAGAGAGCTACATGTACAGTGTTCTTTCTATGCTGCTTTTAATAAGTGGGAATACAGCTTTAGGCTGAAGATGCAAGGTGTTAGGACCACGGGGAAACTGATGTGACCACAGGCTGCTCGCTTTGCAGCCCCTCACCAAGTAGGGAAGTACAGTATAATGTAAAACAAATATATCATTGCCTGTTTCTCCATGTAAGAAATATGCAGCTGGCGAAGGGATTGGCCATACAAATGTGAAAAACAGAAAGTGAATCCCGGCGCTTCTCCCTTTGGGATAACAATAAATGGGGAATATATATATATGGTGTCAAAAATAACACAGACCCAAACCCGAGAATGTGCTTTAACTATCCAGTTCATCCAGGTAAGAAACAGATGTGCGCACAACACACACACACACGTGAAAGGGTTAATGTTATCTTGCCAGTCTCTTTGTCAGCAAAAATATATTTTTTTATTTTTTGTATGCAAACTTCGTTCAACCAAAGGACGAAATAGATCATATTTGTAGTTTCTCCCTAATAAAAGTTCCCTTATCCAGTGCCCAGGTTAATTTTGTTTCCCTCCCCTCTTTAGTCTCCCTGACCAGTGCTCTTTTTATTACATGTGGGGGACACACATCCCCCCTAATCTGGGTCTTGTAACCTCCCCCACCTCCACCTAACCAAGATGGGAGTTAAGTAAAGCCCCCGCATTTATTCGAACAGGAAGAGGTACACGCGGACTCTATGTAACTCACCCACTTTCCCCCCCGATAGACCAGCGTTTTTCCCTGGAAGTAGTCACCGGCTGGGGGAAAGTGGAAAGGTCACCTGAAGATGGCGGTGCCTTGCAATCGCAATGCCATAGAGACCATTGCCTCCACATTGGAGCTGGATTCAAACTCTGATGGGGGGCCTACAAAACATGATGCATTATGGGTCAGAGGTGTAAAGCAGAGACTGATGCGGATAGAACAATTTTCAAATTTTAAACCCCATTTTGCTTGTAGTTGACCGTTGTGTGCCCTGTAAAATAAAATAAGAGGCCTCGGAGGGGGGGGGGGAGTTCAGCTCTACAGCTGCGAAGAAGCAGCTATGGAGTTGCAGGGAGCTCCTAGAACGGACAGATAAAGGTTTCAGGAATGAGATGCCGCAAACACACTTGGCGGGTGGTGCAAGCCCTGCCCCCCCTGCGATGGCTGACCCGTGGTGTTGGATGCCCTGCACCCTGCTCTGGGTAAGTCCTGATCGTGGTGACCATTTGTTTTCCGCGATCCCGGTTATAACGCGGACTCATTATGTGGACCCCAAGCACCACGTTACAACGGGGTTCAGCTGTATTGGCCAACACAGCTATTTATAGTTGAATAATTGTGGGACTCAAGAGAAGAGAGCCACAAAGATTAGCTGGATACAAGGTTGTGAATTTCGGTGGAACACATAACTTTATATGTATATAGTGGTTTAAAAAATGCTGATGTACAGATACTTTAAAAAATAGTTAGTACAGATCTAGCCAGCTTTATTTTACTTACTGATAATGCGTATTGTGTAGAGTATTGTGTTATAATGCAGAGTATCACAGAGTATTATCCACAGGATGGAATGGCAGTGATAGCAGGATATCCCACCCATAACGCGCCAGCATAAGCAATAACTCCTGCTACTGATGTTTCAAAACAACAGAAATTCCAATCATAGCCAGTTTCACCATGGTGCTCTGTAGTTTTGGTGTGACATCTGGTATGGACGGAATCATCCAGATAGTTCAGATAGAACCAATGATAAAGAATCCATAAACATGTCTCAGACAGGTTCTGAAAACATGCCTTACCCCATAGTCACACTGTATGAATGCTGGCTGCAGTAGACACACCACCCCCCCCACAGAAATACACTTACCACCCCACTATAAATATACTTACCACTGGCCCTTCACACCAATACACTTACCACCACCCCCCAACACAAATATACTTACCACCCCACACACAAATACACTAACCACCACCCAGCCACAAATACATTACCACTACTCCCCTCAAATACATTTACCACCACTCCCAACATACAAATTCACTTATCATCCACCCCCAAATATACTTACTGTGATGGTGAAGAGGTAACCAGGCTCACTAATAAAGGTTAAGCCCGTTTGGTTACCTCTGATCCATGTTTTGGTGTTCAGGAGTGTCAGCTCTTGGACCCAACTCTTGTAAAAGCATTACCTGTAATTATGCGACAATAAATAATTTTTGTGTTTTTACCTTTCCAGGGATGCCAGCAAGCAGGGATTGCTGTGGAATATTTCAAGGGTGGTTTTGCGGAGAAAGTGTCAGAATGTGTCTATCTAGTCAGGGGCTAGAGTTGCTGGTTCCCCAAAAAATGTACCCAGGAATCAGGTTGGATTCCTGGATGCATGTAGGCACAGTGTCTCGGTAATATCTCCTCGTGAAAACGCTTGTGCGACTCACCACTAGGGTTCCCTGCTTCAGCACAGCCCAGAAAGGTAAATGGTGCAAAGGAATGTAAAGTATCCCTCTAACTCCAAGGGGTTCCCAGGTTAGGGGAGATACCCAGTTACTGTACAGGTAACCCAGAACCTGCTTAGAGGTTCTGGGGGTACTCTAACCATCTATAAGGTTGTGAGTGGGCTTGTAAAGTCCAGTCCTAATTCTATTTTACAGTGTGTGGGGAATATGGCTAGTAAGAAATAAAGTGCAGTTTTTTTAATTCTATTCCCCATACCAGCAAAACTTAGGATATTTTTAAAGTGTATATTTTATTAAATTGTGTTTTTTTTTTTAAATATATGCTTGTGCACAGAAATTAGCTGGGACTTTCAGAACCAATGCTCTGACATGCCACTGGGGCTACCAATTGGTGCCAGTAGGTCTGGCAGGACACCTGGAGATGAAAGCCACAGAGGATGTCCGAGGTGTGAAGACCATTTGGACAGAAGGGAAGGACTCATGTATCCACGTCCTGGGATCAATGGACGCTCTTTGCATTTCCATTTGCCCCACCAGACTTAGTGGAGCGAACAATGGGTTAGCTGGTGGGAAGATGCTGCAGTTGGGCACATGTCCCATTGGCTGATCCATATTTCCCGTCCACCCGTTATTTTAAAGCTAGCTGAACACGCCCCCTGAGTGGCTGAGTGGCTGCGGAGAAATTTCTCGCGCTTTGAATTGGGCTATAGTATTTTTTTAAATGAAACTCCGAAGTATTGAAAACCCCTACGCCTATCAGATAGTTAGTTCTCCGTCCTCTAAGATTCTCAATTCTAAGTTTCCAGTTTCACGTCTCCAGCAGGAAAGGGCTGCTTCAGCGAAAGCTGCCTGGAATATTTTCTGTCCTGTTTTTGCAACTGTTATCAGGGTTAGGATTCCCTTCACCGAGGAGAGTCTAGGTTGTTACCCCAATTCCCAAGTAAGTATGTATTTTTGCTGTAGTTTGTGTAACATTGTGTGTATGCCTTTTCTTGTGAATAAATTAAAAATGTATTTCATTAACTTGTTTGGATCAATGCATGATCCTGGTAAAAAGGTGTAAGTTGCCTGGTCTCCCGTGACACTTACCACCCCGTTAAAGTTAGAAAGCTTGTAACATATCAACTACTGTACTTTACTACGGCTACCCACTCTTCTTCTGATATATACAGCTGAACCCCGTTATAACACGGTCCTCAGGGTCCACTCGATCCGACCCTGTTATAACCGGGATCGCGATTAAAAAAATAAAATGGCCGCGATCAGAGACTCCACGTCCGCCGAAGGGGGAGAGCTGGGATAACTGTCCCAGCTCTCCTTGAGCCCGGCATCGCAGCGGCAGCCCCCACAGAGCAGCAGCCCTCCCACCCCCACCGCAGCACTTACCCCTGCAGTGCAGGAGACTGTGGGCTGTGCGAGTCTGCGAGAGGGGGGGGGGTGGGGGAGGATCTCACGCAGCCTGTGCTGGGATGTCAGCTGTCTGTGTGTATCCTGACCAGGAACCAGTTCCTTTCTCAGCTCCCCCCCAGCAGAGGTACAGGGAGGGAGGGGGGAAATGTGTGTATGTGTGTGGTGATGTGCAGGAAGGGGGGATGTGATGTGCAGGGGGGTGATGTGCAGGCTGGGGAGGGGTAATGTGCAGGCAGGGGGATGTGATGGCAAGGGGGATGGGATGTGATGGAGAGGGGTGTGATGTGCAGGCAGGGGGATATAATGTGCAGGCTAGGGGATGATGTGCAGGCTGGAGGGGGGTGATGTGAAGGCTGGCGGGGGTGATGTGCAGGCTTGGGGGTGATGTGCAGGCAGAGGGAGGGGATGTGATGTGCAGGGAAGTACTGTGTGTGTCCGTCCGCAATAAAGCTTTAAAAAAAATTTGCTTTTAAAAAACGGATGCCACGCTCACACTGTGTTATAAGCAGATCCGCGTTTTAGCAGATCGCGCAATAACAGGGTTGAGCTGTATAAGCATGTTTTTATAATGTCCAGATGTATTAATGTTTGTTTGTATTAATGTTTGTCCTGTGTGGATTTTGAATAAGCATAAATAAGTAAAAACTGTGTGCACATTGGGGAGAAGAAGTGCTCACATAAAGTCAGCCTGTCAGTTTGATTCTTCAGGCAGTTTAGTCCCCCAAAAATATACTCTGACTGCTAGTTAACCACCGTCTTCAGTATCAAAATCTAACCACAGGTGCTGTCAATAGCCACTGAAAATATTGAACTATTTAAAGGAGCGGTCCATGCAATATCCTACAAGTGTGTTTTTTGTAGTGTTAGATAATACTTACTATATATATATATATATATATATATATATATATATATATATATATATATATATATATATATATATATATATATATGTATATATATGTATCATCAAGATTGATTGATAAGATATATATTTTTTTTTTATTCAACTCTTAATGCCATTTTTAATGAGTTTTAATATAATGAGCGTCCTTTTATTTCTATAGCCGGTTTTAACACACTCCCCAAGCAGTACAAGATCTTTGTAACACTTTCCTGTTTGTGATAATTTGTTATACAGAAAATAAAACCCAGTTGTGGTGACTCTTTCCCCTGAGTGGGTGTATTATGACATAATTAAAAATAACTTTATTAAATGAACCATTAAAATATATACATGGTTTAGACAACGACGCTGGGTTAAATTCTTCAAATTCAATGATGAATGTTAGCATTTTGTAAATCAATGGGATTGTTATGATTTATAAATACTAAACAACCTCTGGTACAGTGACCAAAATGAAAAATAAATGTCCCTTTAGTATATATCGGGACTTGAGATATAAGATCTCCCACCATGATCATCCTGATGGCCAAATGGGCTCAATATATATATAAACCTTATTCAAATCCAAAGGTAATGCCTATATGTTGATTCATATCCCATGGATGGTATTATATAATTAAACATGCTGTACATTCAAGGTATCTGATTGTAGATGTAGAGAAAATTATGAGACAGATTACCCATAGCCTATATTGTATACCAGGATGTGTAATGCAGGGAAGAGTCCTGGATATTAACAGAAAAAAACCTTCCTACCTTAGCCGCTAAGGTAATGAAGTTGACTGTAAATGCGTTTTTATTGCATGGGATTGATGCCGGGGGTCTCCGGTGCTGATATTAATGGATATCAGCTCCGGAGACTCCCAGCATCAATCCGATGCAGGAAAAATGCATTATTTTTTCTAAGCCCGTCTCGCCGTTTATCGGCAGCTTCTCACCACCCTCTTGCCAACTTTTCCTGGCAAGATGATTTTGAGAGGAAATCTCAATTCTAGAGCCGCGATTAGCCTCAATAAGCTAATCGGGGCTACTAGAAAACCACAAGTTTGAAAAGCTGGCGATAAGTGGTGATAAGTGGCTTATCGCCGCACGTTTGGCCTTTTTTTTTCTGGCCAATAAATTTGCTGATAAGTTCTTTTTTCACTGACTTATCGGGGCTTACTGAATATCAGTAGGCTTTTTTGGCGATAAGGTGGCGATAAGTGACTTATCGGTGCTTAGTGCATAGGCCCCTATATTTGCTTTAGAAGCAGAATGACCTGAGGTGGTGATAACTCCACCCCCAAGTCAAACTTATGGGTTTTGCTCTCTCAGCCAAACCCATATTTCAGACTCTGGATGTAGCTCGTAATACCAATCGCGCCACCTTCGAGGTGGTGTTAAATTTTTTTTGCGTTTTTAAAATCGATTTGTATAACAGATCTACGAGAATAGCGGATTTAGTAAAAAAGTGTAAATTGTCTCTTCTTTGTATGTAAGCCCTGATTAAAACAATCCATATTTTATACTTACTAGGTCATTTTTTTCATGGAGCCTGACTATCTTTTTTTTTTGCTTACGTTCATGAGTGCCTCAAATGCATTACATTTCCCTTACACACATACTGTACTGAATTACAGAATTGATATTTGTATTATTGTTTAAAACACAAAAGGCAAAAATGTCACCAAACCATGCACTGGCCTGAATCACATATTCTGTAATTCAGCACTTCCATAACATATCTTTCCATATTTACTTAATGCCAGAGCCCGACTTATTCAATACGATCCTTACATTTTAATAACGATTGGGAAAAAGGAACAAAATGTTACAAAATAATTGTGTTAATTTGACACGTATTCAGAAGAAGACTGCAATGCATGTGCATATTACGCCATTCACTTTTTTCATTAATTTAGCATGACAATCGAAATCTATCTAAATAGAAATAAATATCCTGGTTCTTATTAACAATATCTAAGTCGTATGAGAAAGTACGTAATAGTACAAGCTATGTATAATAACCTAAGCCTCAGAGTACTATTATTGATGATAAGAAGCTGAAGATTATGGTTTGTAAGCAAAAGAATGAGAAATCTTATAACATACCGGCACTAAAAGTGTTAAAGTTAATTATTTGGTAAGCAATGATTTTAAGAAACTAATTAATTGAACCAGCATGCTATCTATTCTAGTGTCAATAGGCTGACACAATAATCCTCCTCACATAATTCTGAATGCTAAATAATCTTGCTTTTTTCCTCCCTTGATATTTCACATTTACTCGGCTTCCTTCTCTGCAATTTGGCTCTTTATTTAGCTCACAAAGTAGGCATTATACTAAGGAGGTAGAGTATTCATCTTTTGGCGTCAGTACCTGTTGCCCTTAGCAACCAGCACTTAAAGGGAAACCTTTTTTTCATCTGGTAACTCAAATGAAGACTAAAGGCTCAAATTCAGTACATACAGTAGCATTTGTAAGAGGTAGTTCTTAAGCTTGTAATGTGTTAGTAATACAGAACTGATCCTAATTCTCAAGTTCAAAACACAATGAAAGTTTTGTAGTAGAATATTAGCCTCTGGAAACTGGAAGTAATTATCTTTTTTAGACACATAAGATTGATTTATCTCAGCCACTTCCAGTCCCACAGTTAAATCCATACATAAAGTGCACATTTTTCCTAAAATGAGTACTGCACATTGATCTCTTAACATACTGTAGGTTTTGGGATCAGTTTATGGATATTTCATAGAATACAAATCTAAGTGCCAGGCAACAAATATGTCAACTGCCTCACAACATTTTTATATATATATGTAGCCCGGTCCCCTCTTACCTCCTGGCCAGGACAGGGGTGGCTGCCGAGGTGTCAGGGTGCCACCGGAGCTGTGGGCGGACCCGGCTAGGTGCAGTGAGCCGCTCCAGTACTGCGGAGCACAGGCGTCAGCCATCTTGATTTTCAAGTATGCGCAGTGTGATCCTCACGCATGCGCGTTGGACCTGAGTGCAGCGGCCATTAGAGAAGGGTCCGCACAGGAGTATGAGTCCCAGCATGCTCCAGGGCATGCACCACATGGGGGCACACAGCCAATAGGGCTGCTAGATCCACGCAGAGGGAGCAGAGCAGTTTGGCGCGAACGGAGGGACCATGCCAGTCGGAGAGAGGCAGCTGAAGGAGCAGGTAGTGTCCAGGTGCCAGTGGATCCCGGACTAGGCCTAGAGTTGCCCCACCGGCCCCAGCTAGGCCCCTGAGCCCGTTTAGCTTGTGGCTGCTGCAGGGAAGGCTCGTAGATAGGGACGCTTCCCCAGTAGCCCTCAGTAGTGATAGTACACCAGTGACGGATGCCACACATTGTGCGTGGCTTGCGGTCTGGGACGAGACCACAGGCAACCATAGACATTAAGGGACACCATCGAGCAGGAGCTCCCTCAAGATGCGGACGCCAACTGACAGGAGAGGATCTGGTAGACCGTGTCATGGGACCACGTTGCGTTTCGGCAGATCCCCCTTACAAGTCAGCCTGGTCTGGGTTAAGACCAGAAAGGTACCCAACGTGCACCAACGGCCATACACATAGTGGGTAGAGCTACTCCACATACTCTTTGGGTGCGCCTGACTTTGTGGATACTGTGGTGGTTAGGTGCCCAGGTCACCTCAGAACTTGGTTCCATCAGGGTGTTGCTTTTGTGTAGGTATTGCATTGCGGGGCCTTGTATTATTATTGTGGTTATATGGTTCTTTATGTGCATGTCAGTAAATATGGTTAAGTATACCCGTGTGTATATATTTCTTCACTGATTGCATTGGTTCCTGTGAGGGGTTATCCTGCTGCTCTATGATCCCTCTCAGTTGGAGGTGCTGTATCTGGAGAGAACGCAATCACCCCACGCTCCTAGTGGTGGAGGAATGGCCTCCTATACGCTAAATAGGTACTCAGCACACGTAGACCCCTTAGACATGGGGAAAGGGGGCTACATATATCTATAGCTTCATGTCAATGTAACATTAAATTCATCTTCAGTACAAGGAAAGTAGGGTCAGTAAAAAGGTAGGTATATAGATTTCTGGTAAGAAGGCACTACAGAGTCTAACTGGAAGATGGTGATATTTAGAAGAGGAGCAAAATAGACAGATGTTTCTCACTATGGCAGAGGTGATCCAACGAAGTGAAGCGGAGCACAGCTGTGGAACAGTGGGGCAACAAACCGACAAGATGGGTTAAAAATAAGCTTTATTCCATGGTGGGATTGCGAGTTTACCTCCGTGTCACCCCCACGATTGCACCATGGAATAAAGCTTATTTTTAACCCATCTTGTTAATTACATGACTGCACCACCTACTGATTTATGAAAACGCAGAAAGTATCTGTGTAGCGAAAACAAGTTGAACAATAATTGATTTTTCTTCCTTATGTACCACCCATGTGGGATTCCTACTTAGTTTAAGGGGTTAGATCCTAGTAATACGCCATTTTGTTATAATGTTGCAAAGTAATTGACACGCAATTGAATTTTGTGTTTATTGGTGCACTGTTTTTTAAGTTTCCATACTCCCCTGTGATGCCTTTGTCTCCTACCTGTGGACAGGCCGCCACAAGAGAGGGAATTTAATAGGAAAAGATGCTTCATTTCCGATGTTTATCGGTTTTAAATGAAAGTGAAAGATGATTAGTCGGTGATGTTTTTTCTGTGCAGAGAAAGCACGAATAAGCAATTAACATATACATTCTAGTTTTTACTGACCTCATATACTGTAGAAGTCTTCATGGCAGCCAAGCAAGCTATTGAAAGCATGCATAGACAGACTCAGATATCAAAATCACAATACTGTCTAGTGGGAAATCACATTTATATCTCCTTCCTATTCCCATTTATTACTTTAAAAAATAATGGGGATCTTCTTAACAAGAACATGAAACATGTATTTGAAACAATGCCTTTTTTATTCCATAGTTGTTCACACTGCATCACATAGCTGAGGGTCAGAACAAGAAACGGTCCTGGACACGTTTTGTGACTTAGAATGTCACTTCCTCTGAGGACGTGACATTTTAGATCACAAAATGCATGAAGGGGGGTAAAACTAATACTACAATACTGACAACAAGTGTGACATAAAAATATACTGTATTTTTAATAATGATTCTTTTTTTTGAGGAATATATTTATATGTATGTATATCTTTAGTTATATAGCACCATGCATGTACATAGCGCTTTACAGCAGTAAGGCTGCGTCCATAGAAGGACAAGCAGCGCTGAGCCGTGCGGACGCTCCGCGCTGAGCCCCTGCATCCTCAATGAGGATGCCTTGAGAGGGGGCTCATGCGAGCGTCCGCAGGCGTGCGGAGGCTTTGGAGTTTTCAGCCGAGCGCCAAGCTGTTTTTCAGCGCGCTGTCGGCTGAAAACATCCAATCAGCCTTAAGCAGCGTCAACGTCATGGCGCGTGACGTCGGCGCCGTGACGTTGACGTCAGTGCGTCGCGGGCGATTGGCCCAGCGATGTCACTGCCCCGCCTCCAACCCCGGCTCCCTTCGCGCACGCTGGCTCGCCTGCAAGTCCGTGGAATCGCGCTGACTTAAGCAGGCGAGCCTCAGCGTTAGCGCGCCTCTGCTCTCCTCACCCCTCTATGGCCCGGGCCTAACACTAGTAGCATAATAGGAATAAGCGATGCATTCATAAAAGTACACATTAAGAAAAGGAGTACCTACCCCGAAGAGCTTACAATTGAGGAAGGTAAGACATGAGCGGACCAGATCTGGAGGACAGAATCTGTATGAAACTGAAAGTGTGGCAGAATAATCTAAGGTTGGAGCTTCTTTATATACAGTATAACACTGAAATATTACTTGCCTCAAAATCACAATTTGCTGTTTAATTATTTAGGAAGCTGCTTGGAAAATACCCCAAATGACCACTGTTCCACCACAATGTAGTTACATTTACATTAACAAGCCTTTGAAAGAGAAAGTACACATGATTTTTCAGAAGTACTTAAATGATTAAAATTGCATAAAAAGTGTTTTAGATCTTAACATTTAACATGTTGCAATATCAAACAATTTTGAATATGGCTACACAACTTCAACCATTCGGAACCCACAAAACTCAAGAGAAAACGGTTTACAATTCTGTGCACATTATTGCTATTTTAACATATTTACTGTCAGACGTGACTGCGATACATTGCTAATACTGTACGTATCGCAAGGAAGATCTATTCAGACACTTTTAGGTGGGTGGAAGTATATTAGCTGTTAAAAGTCAGCGTGAGATAGACAACATTTTCTCCTAGTGTGTGAGTACTACCAAATGAAATACTGGGACATTTACAGATGTAGCCCAACTTAATTTCCCTGGAGCAACGGGGAAACATTTTTTCCCCGTGGCTCCAGGAAGCCACGATTGCTTCATTCTCTCTACTGGATAGAATTTCCTGTGTCACTTACCCCAGATATTTCCCATCCATAGTGTATGTTAGTCATGCTACATCTATATATCGCAGTATTGTTACATTGTAGTGATGCATGATTTTCTGTTTGCTGTGCCCATTTGAGGCATAAAATACATGATTTATCCTGTCCCCTGAAAATAAACGCATTGCACTGCATAGAGATGTGGAGCATTGTTATACAATCACCTGTTCTAAACCTTACTTTCTCTTCCCTGTCACGTATAAAGGAAAATCACCCACTAGTTTCGGGAGCCGTTGCGCTGGATGATGGCTGGTAGCTCTCTAATTAGTAATCAGGGTATATCCAACTTGTTAAAGTTCATGATACTATTATGCCAGTTTTGGCTCTACTTGCCTGCCTATTGCACAACCTCAAAGCACACATTTCATTTGCTCTGTTAATTTTTTTTATTGCTTTTAAGTTTGTTTCTTCGCCTTATTTAGAACCTGTTTACAGTACTTAATGTATATTTAATACAGGTTATTTTTTACTTTGCTTGAGTTTCGGGTGCAGCCACAAGGGAATTGTTTTCCTCCCACAGTTCATTTAAACTCAATTCCTGGATAGCACCACCCCATGGGTTTTAAATGGACTCACTAATTCTGCACCCATATTGCAGAGCAGGATTTCTCAACCCTTCTGGGTTTCTATTTACTGGTAGCTCTATCTCAATTATTTTAAGAACCAGCACATTTTTATTATTTAGTATTAAGCCTCAGTTATGACAGATAAAACCTGTGGTCTATTTGATCAAAGTATTTAGAAAAATCTCAACAATAAAGAATGATACCTTTAAGTGCAAATATAAATGTCCTTTGTAAGAAGTGAAAAAAGTAATTCTTTGAAGTACAGTAGACCATATAGTTTTTCTTTACTAATAATGCTGTTACTGACATTGCTGTATCTCTTGTGCCAAAGAAAACCATCACTGTGCTAGAGTGAATATAGCAGAAATTAACAACACAGGCCCAGATGCACACAAGGCTTCTAAGCTTTAGCAAGCCTTTACTCCCATTCATATGAAAAGAGACAGTTGCAGTGACAGTTAGTGGAGAGGTCAGTTAGCGTTTCTGTAGGGCAGTGTAAAGAGGCCATTTATGCGTACAAGAAAGGAAAAAGGTGAAGGGTAGGAGAAATAGAGGAGGAAAAGAGTAGTAAGAATAGACTGCAGGAGAAAAGAAATAGGCAACCTAAACTAATGTGAAGCGCTATGTACACTAATGGCGCTATATAAATAAAGACATACATACAAAAGAAATAGGCAACCAAAGTAAGAGCAGGGTACAATGCTCGTTCAGAGCAGACAGTAAAAAGTTCATAGAAAATCAAAGTAAAAACAAAAGTAGAAATACTGTACAGTAGTAAGATTTAAGCTAACACTATAGTTGGCTTAAACCTGCTGACCCTCGACAGCATACACCGGACTGAGCCCAGGATATCCAGATGACACAGGACAGAGATCAGGAAAGACCAGGACTCCATGCAGGAAGCAGTAACAGCAACTGTGTTACCCATCAATGAGTTAGAGCATGGGTGCGCAAAGTGGGGGTGCGAGATTTTCTGCGGGGGTGGCGTGGCTGTTAAAGAGGCCCCACGCTTCCCCTAAGGCATTTAAAATAAATGCCGGGGATCGCACGAGGCCTCTAACTTTTCACTTACCTGGAGTTCCAGCGACGCGTCTCCATGGCAACCGGCGTCAAATGACGCTGAGGGGGTCATGTGGCATCACGTTGCCATGGCAACATGACGCCACATGGCCCAAGGGCGTCATTTGATGCCAGAGCCGTGCAGGGAGGGGGGGATGCGAGCCAGAGGGGAGAGGATACGGAGGGGGGGGGGGGGGCGGCGCATGTAGCTAAGTTTGCGCACCCCTGAGTTAGAGCCTTGGACACCATGGGTCATAACACTGGTAACACCTCCTAAATAAAGAGTACATGCCATCTGTATAATTGTGGGCACCATCAATTAAACTGAAATAGCCAGCTCATGAAGAAGACACAGGGGCCTTATTTTAATACTAAAGTAATACTTTGATATCCCTTAATGCACCAAGTCAAGGCTTTTCCTGGTAGGGACAACAACACCCTTAAAATTAAAGCGTTTCATCTAGAAATGTAGACGTTAAATGGTATTATACAATATTGGTTTCAAATAGTATCAGCAACGTTGTGTGTGTGTGTGTGTGTGTGTGTGTGTGTGTGTGTGTGTGTGTGTGTGTGTGTGTGTGTGTGTGTGTGTGTGTGTGTGTGTGTGTGTGTGTGTGTGTGTGTGTGTGTGTGTATGTGAATAATATTTTCTGGAAAGGTAAATGGAATTTGTGGTGTAGTTCTTTTATACCAGTGCCTCTAATGTGTTTTATTTTATTACTCACCCTTTCTCTTTTCCCCTGATCATTCATCCCAATATTTCCCCACCTTTAAAGAAAGTGTATTCCTGTATTCAGATACCAGTTTGGTTTTGGTCTCTTGTTCTTAGTGTCTGACGCTTGGATTGGGTTGTCAATGCGAAGGACAGAGCAAGAGATAACAGTGAGGTAACGGGTTACACCGCTCCATTCTTACACCACAGCTGCTCCACAATATGCCTGTTGAGGTCATTTTGACCCCAATGATATATTAAACAAAATAAAAAAAATTGATTTTAAATATACTGTTCATGCCCAACGCCCAATGCCCAATGTCCCTCCTCCAATGAAAATGGTTCATAAGTTAAAACAAACAAAGGTGCAATCTAAAAGCACTCCAGCTTCAATATATATATATATATATATATATATATATATATATATATATATATATATATATATATATATATATATATATATATATATATATGGGATATACTTGTCTTTGATTTAAGAGTTTGACCAAGAATGACTATAAATCTTCCACATTTAGTCTGGATCCAAAGTATTTTCCCAATGGTATGAGCAAAATAATACCAGAACCATGTGACAGTTACTATAGCTTGGAAGCCATTAACCTGTCACATATCACATAGTGGCATATGGTCAGTTGTTGGACAAGATGGATAGAAATAAAAAAAGAGAGATTATGTGAATGCAGCACGTCAATTAGGGACAAGTATGTACATATTTTCTCCGTGCAAATGTTGTTTTAAAAAAACCATACATTTTGATGTTTCACAGGCTCCTATCAAATCATTTAATTTTCCACTTAAGAAGCCAAAAGTTACTTCTTATTTGTTTGATTGTAAGCAGAACAGCCCTAACCACATACTGCCATACCAGCAACAGTAAATGACAAATATACTTCCAGAGTTTAAGTGAAAAATGCATGTCTAATCTAATATGGTTTCAAGAATTCCTAAATAAGGCTAATACTCGCTCATTTTCTCAATTTGTTATGAAAACACTATTTCAACTGTATTGTATGGCTATCTAAAGAGGCAAGACATTTTCTATACCTTATCCAAAATGGCACCTATAGAATGTATTGCTGCCAGTTCTAGACCTTACATGGTATAATAGGATGGTATTTTGCTATACCTAAAATTGAACATGTGCCTATTATTGCAATTTATGCTGCAATATTAAGCCATCATTAGTCAAAACTAATGGTCTGTAAATCCTGTTTGTCCTCATAAATCAGAAACATTTCCTCCAAACCACCACCTCTTGAAGGACAAATGAGAATCCTACTTAAAAGCTAATGAGGTACTTAAAATATACAGCCAGCTGCTTCAAGAATGAACCCTCAGTCATATGTGCTACTGTACAGATTTTAATATCTCTTTTGAGAAAAGGACTTGATTTCAATGAGTGAATCCTTTTATTGCTGGATGAACCTATACGTTGCTCTGTATTGTGCCAGCCTCTCCAGCACTGAAGTGATTAAGCAGGAGACTGGATGAGCACATTTCATTTGTGAGAGGCCGTATTGTGTATGGAAACTTGCAAATAAAGGAACCCCTGACCATATAAAGGGAAGGGAGCATGACCCTTGGCCTGAATGGCCAGTGATGCGCTGGGGGGGAGAGGAGGAGAATGAGGGAGTGATAGGTTAAGGAGCTGTCGCCCTGTGACCTACCTCTCATCCTCTGAACGCCTCCCCAAAAGGTTCCCGTCCACCCCTTTTGGGGTTTCAGGTTTATGGCGCAATGTTATGTTTTATGTTTATTGTTATGATTGTATTTTGAAATGTTATATTTTATAAAAACTAAAAAAACAAACAGAAAAGTAATAAAGCGGGTATGGTAAAGGTGTGATATTATTACATTTGTCACAGCTGGACGGGTGTGGGCTGGTCAGTTTTGCCCAGATGGTTAATGTTAAAGGGTACGAAGGATGTGCTCCATGATCAGGACCCAGTGTTATGAACCAGGTGTGCTCACTGGGTCACGTAGCGGCGGTGAGCATAATCAGGTTTCCTGGGTTGGGCTATTCCTGACAAGGTCCATGAATGTTGGGTTGTTTAATGAAAGGCTTTGACAATGGGAAATAATCAAGTGTATAAGGCTCATGCGTGCTTTGAAAATTTATGGGTTGTTTAAACTAAAAGCTATGGCAAAGATTATAAAGCACTTTGGGTGCTACTAATAGTAATATCACCTGTTTTTTAACAGGGTGCCCATTAGAAAGAGATCCCAAACAAACACAAAACACTACTTCATAACTAAAGATGCGCAAACTTACCAAAATTATTTTGTAGAACTTTTTTTCATAAGTGTAAAAATTCACGGAAACTTCGATCTAGCTTTTAACCACCAAAATTCGGACAAAACTGTTAAATTCTAAATATATTCAAATGATTTCAATTTGCATATTCTCGGGTAGCTCAGGGGTGTTCGCAGGTATCTCTTCACATGTTATATAGTGGACTGTTTTGGGAGGTATACAAGTCAATGGGTATTCTACTAAGATAGTGGAGACCTCCACCACCACTACCAGGTTCTGGATTGGAGTAACGCCCAGTTTAGATATAGACAGTGTTTTAAGCTTAATGAACTTTAGTAGATATATGATGTTAGGGTAAATATCACTCTTGCATATCACGAACAGCCATTACAGTTAATGCAATGCTCTTTCTGGAAGAAAATAGGACTTCATGTTTTGTTATTGACCTTTGAAGATATGGGGTTAAGCATGAAGTTAAGTTACAGTAGGTTGACATCAAGTTAAGTCACTTAATGGAGCATTGTAGATCAGGGCCTAAGGGGCTTACTATACACCAGCCAAAGTGATCAGGTGGGAGATTTTAGTCTGAAATTCCCCATTGAGTTCAATGGGGAATTTCGTCTGGTTTGATTGATATAGAATAAATTCCCAAATCTTCCCCTTGAAAACATAAGGATTAAAAGCCATTTGGTTAAACCTAGCTTACATTTGAAAAGACTTGTTACCCGTTTTCTAGACAACATCAAATCTTCATTCCCCCTGTAACCTTCCCAAGTTGTAGCTACAGTAACTGCAAATCTGGATTCTTGTTCTTTCTGCTCTTATCCGTGCCTCTTTTTCTCCACTTTTACAAAAAAGGAAATCATTCTACCTCTCCCATTTTCTGTTTTTGCCCTGAGAGTCGTAGGCTCCCATTTCCAAACTCTGTAACATACTTACCTTGCCCAGCCTCAGAAATTGTGCTTTATTTACAAATAAACAAATGCAAATAAATATTTGCTTTAAGTATTGTTACATTTATATAAGAAAAACAGTCAAAATGTTACATTATTTACACATATGTTTTTTTTGTTCTGCCACCAGAGATTGAATTTTAAAATTCCATATGTTTTAAAGCTTCAATCCATCATAGTCGGACAGTTGAACTTCTAAGAGGTCTCTGAATGGTGAAAAATGTCAATCAATACTTTTCGTAACTTTTATCCCACCCTGTCCTTATAAGAGAACTAACAAAGTTAAAAGGAGGTGGGGAGTGCTATACAAGCACTTGCTGAACACAGTGACATCCCAGAAAAGGGAACAGCCAAAAGAAATCCAACCCCTCTCAAGTCTAACTTAAATGAATTAATATTTCTAGGTGTAATCACTTTGGTAAAAAAATAAAAATAAGAAAAGGGTATCAATTAACAGATGAGATCCTTAAACGTGCCACTGGAATTAGTTCACTTTAGCCCTAGTAGGGATTGACCCTTTAAAGAAAGGAGCTGGTAGAGAATAGAATGCACATAAACATGGATTCCCTTTATACTGAAGGATTTGAGTGATACTACATCCTAAAACTATGGGTTAGATCAACGGTGCGCAAAGTGGGGGCGCTGGATTTGTCTGGGGGTGCGGGTGGTTGCAGAGGCCCTACGCGCTTCCCTGAGGCATTTAACTTAAATGCCAGGGGATCGCGTGAGGCCGCTGCAACTCTAAAACTTACCTGGACTCTGCCGGCGTCACTCATATCCAAGGCAACGCAGTGTCAAATGACGCAGCGGGGTCATGTGACATGATGTCACGCACGTCAAATGACGCTGCAGGTCACATGACACCGCAGCTTCATTTGACGCCGCGTGAGGTGAGGAGGGGGGACTCAGAAGGGAGAGGAGCCGGCAAGGGGGTGCGCAGCAAAAAAAGTTTGGGCGCCCCAGATTCAGTCAACCGTTCAATTTGTTTTGTTCATGCTATGTCCACTGTGGCAAAAGGAAATTACCTGCATGGAGTCGTGATTGTTTTAGTATTAGCTCCTGAAGGAATCAAGGAATTCATTTCCAACGATTCCTTTGATTTGACATTTTTGATCTGGGAAAAATTGTAGCAAAAAAAGTAGTTGCTTTGTTTTCTGCCAGCTACCACTAGTCATTAATGTTATATCTACTTCTACATCGTGTGCCTAGTTTTCTCTACCTACTCAACCACATTATAACAAACAACCTGTACAGTATGTAGTAGCAAAGTTAGTTATCCCTTTTAGTTTATTTTACTTCAAATATAACAAAATACATCTGTTCTGGTTAAAAAAAAATTAGATTAACTATATATGTTTTTCTTTTTTTTCCCCCCACAAAATAATGTTTATAAGGAAATCATTTGTATGCAATGCCACATATTCTCTGGTGCTAAAAATAACTTGTATTTTATATGCACTTTTAGATTCCCAGGTGTTGCTTTGACAGGCAAATTAAACTAATCAAACTTTTATGGCATAATTTCAGGTTTTCAGGACTATTAATAGCAAACATAAATTAGGATGGGATTATATTGCCCTTTTAAAAATGCAGAGTCTTTTAAACAGTTTACCACAGGAAAAAAAGTTCACCACCTTAGGGAATTAATTAAATCTAAAAAGATAAGAATCATTTCTCATTAGTGTTTGCAACATCATTATTATTGTTATTTCTACAGCTCTACCCATATATGCATCATGTTACAGAAATAACAGTCACAATAAAATACAGGGAACAAATAGGGAATAAATGGAAAAGTGCATCAGATGTAAAAGTATAACAATAACTGGTGGACTATTCTGAAGATTTTATCATGTAAGTGGCATTTTTTGGAGTCATTATTTTTGCTTTCCTTTAGATCAGTATAAAGTTAGATATTATACAGTATTGTACAGTATTCAATATAAAGTTTAGCTTAATGGACATAAATGTGACTTCAATTGGAGTTTCCATACAATAGTGCACTATCACATTTTAAACGATGAGTCTTTGACCCTTCAATTATCTACAGTTACCTGCATCATTAACTCCTTTCTTTCCTACCGTACCGAAGTGTTCTTGGAACTAAGTGTAGCCCCCTTTCCCTATGCCTAAGGGAAACTACGCGTGCTTCTATACCTGTTTGCTCACAGGAGGCCTAAGCCTCCGCCGCTGGGAGCCTGGGGTGAGCTCTTTCTCCTTGCAGTGCAGCGCCTCCACCTATGAGGGATCCCAGCATTGGCGGGATACCCCTCACAGGAACCAACACAGAGAAATAGTAATACACCACACCAAGTATATAACTAAGCTTTAATATACATAATACTACACACATGACACACAATAACTGTACCTCAGATAACCCCAATAACCCAACACTTGGTGGTTAGCGGTTACCCCAAAGTACTGAGGGTGCCGTGGCACCAATATCCTTGGTGTCCTGTCCCAGCAAGTTCCCACCCAAGTGTGAGGTAGTGCTACTCCTTGTGGATGTAGGTGCACGTTGGGTACCTGCCCGGGTACTCCAGTACCCAGCTGCTGCTTGTCGTGATGGGTTGAAGCATGTCCCATGTAGCGGGGCCTCCAACACAAATCCCCTCTCTCCTAAGGGTCCTGATCCGCCTTGTGGGGTGAGCTCCAGCTGGAATGTCTCACCTGAATGTTGCCTGGTTCCAGGCCGCAGGTTGCCGCGTGGCTGTCCACCACAGGCGCAATAATACTAATAAGGGGAAGAGTCCGTATCTGGGGCCTTTCCTGCAATACTGCTCTTTGGGTGTCTCAGGGCCTAACTGGGGCCTAGGGGCAGAGTTCTGGCCTAGTCCAAGGGCTACTGGAACCCTGGACGCATCTGTCCTTTCTGCCGCTCCTGCTAGACTGACTTCGCGGGCTCTCCGCCCACGGAGGATATCCTGTTCCTCCTGCTGCCAGAGTCACATTGGCTGGGACAGTCTCACGTGGTATTTCCCTCCACCTGAGGATTATGGGACTTGTATTCCCACGACTGCATCTGTGGAGCCATCCTAAGATGGTTGCCTCACCCCTCACACTGTGCATGCATGCATGCCTGGCCGCATTGCGCATGCGCAATTACCAAAATGTCCAACTCCACACTCCAG
Source organism: Ascaphus truei (assembly GCF_040206685.1). Taxonomy (NCBI): domain Eukaryota; kingdom Metazoa; phylum Chordata; class Amphibia; order Anura; family Ascaphidae; genus Ascaphus; species Ascaphus truei. The sequence continues at coordinate 326,508,138 of NC_134486.1, forward strand.
ATCGCACGGAGCTCCGGCCAACTACTTGACAGCTCCCCCGCACTGAAGGCAGGGTAGGTGGACTCGCCTCCATAAGCTATCAAGAAGTCAGGCAGACTGTGCGCCATGTTAGATTGTACATTCTAATAATTTAGTAACAAGAAGTATGAATTCCAAGTCAATTCACCATGAGAAATCTCACAAACAAATTCTACTTAAAAGCACAGGAAGGTAGGTATATGAGGTAACGGCAAAGAGAATGACAACACAGATGAACATCGGCACAAAGACAGCCCAAGTGATATATGTTGAATATAGCATAGTTAAAAGAAGATCACTGTAAAATGGAGAAGGAATGTGAGATAACTTAATTAAATCCTATCTGGGATTGAGAGATTGTTATGGGATAGTTTCAGAACGTGTTCAATGGTCCAGAAAAACAAGTAATAATGAGCATGAAGGCAAAATGACATACCTTCATTTAGTTCTTGGCATGCAGTCTTAAAATCTCATGTCTAAAAATGTTAATTTTAGTCTTTTAGAGCTTCTTCCCAGCAATGCACGTGTTTTAGATGAAATGATCAAAAATGGTGATCGATAATGCATATGGTCTGGAAACTTATAAAGAAAAACACCTGTGCACATTTCCTGTGGGTATATCAAACATTATCACAACCTTCAACAGTTCCAGTTTGCTCCAGTAAAAATATTATTGTTGAAACAATATTATTCAGACCTAAATTGCAAATAAAAAACCCCAGTAAATGCTTGTTTACAAAATGAACTACTAGATTTGGAATTGAGCTAAGCCCTTGTATTATGATGTCTTATTAGAGTGAACCTTTTGATACTTTTTATACTTTTAAGAATCTCTGTCTATAGAACAAACTCAATTATGTAATGATCTACTATATAAAAACTAACATAAATCCAGCTTCCACAAGAGCACAGTACAGTTTTTACAATAACATACAGTATTAAAACCTTTGTGTGTTATCTCACAATAAATTGATACTTGGTTTATTAGCATCTGACATGAACCAGTGTTAATGCTCCATGACAACTTCGGCTAAACTTTGAATATACGATGATGTTTTAAAAGATGTGACATGTGCTGACCGTGCACCCTCACTCTATTGATTTGTTGTCTTGGGAACAAACAAACCCCTCAGTAGTCATCACTATTATAACATCCCTGCGCTCATACAGCATTTTTATAGTTTCATTTTTCCAGTTTTTCATCTACATGACAGAAATCAACTTATTATCACCTAACAGCTCTTCTCTTCAATTTTTCCACCATCCATCACGCTCAACCCAGACGTGATCAAAATATCCTTTATTACCTGGTACAGTCAATTTCAAAGGAGAGTTACATTTTTTTTATTCACGCATGAAAAAGAATACCCACCCACCGCTCTAACAGCATAATACTACTTTGAATTTAAAAGAACTAAAAATAATTTTTTAAGCCTTTTAACTATTCTCCTGGCAGCAAATTCAAATAAAGAAATCACTGTTGCAGGCAGCTAGAATTCTTTTTTTGATTATAAAATTAGGTATCAAAACACACAAGCTATAGCGAGCGTCTGTGCTGTGATTGCAAGATATTTATAGGTTCTAATGGATAGTCCTATTCTAAAATGTTTTAGGATCAGTGTATTTGAATATATCCTTTTTAGTAAATATAGTGACAACTCAATATTTTTTTAAATAATTAGTACTTACTGTAGCAATAACAACCAACTTATCTCTGATTTAACTGAGTTGAATGACTAGGTGCAACAGTATCCTAAGTACTGTATTTAAGATGATATTTTCAGAACTTAAAGGGGCCTATTCTATAAGCCTCCATAAACCACTTATCAAGGCCTTTTTGTCCAAAGTGCCTACTGCTATTCTGTAAGCCTCGATAAGTGGGCGATAAAGGCATGAATCGCCAATTTTAGCATCCATCCAAAACACATCTCTGGGTGAGTGGCGATAAGCCCCTTTTCGGCAGGGTTTGAAACTCGTGCAATTCTAGTAGCCTCGTTTAGTTTATCGAGGCTAATCGCGGCTCTTGAATGGTGAGTTTCTCCCAAAATCCTCACGCCAGGAAAAGTGAGGCTGGGGAAAACCTGCAGAGAAGGCGGCGAGAGAAGACTCAGAAAGAAAAATGCATTTTTTCTTCATCGGATTAATGCTAGGAGTCTCCAGCGCACCGATTGCTGACCTATTAATATCAGCACTGGAGGCCCCCGGCATGAATACCATGCAATAAAAATGCATTTACGGGCAACTTCACTACCATAGTGGCTAACCGCTATGGCAATGAAGGGGTTAACCACCAGTGCCTGGTTTATTGTGGGTAGTAGGGGTGGGTGAAGGTGGTATTTGGCCCTTGGTGGGTGTTTAGGCCTTGCGGGGGTTGCGGGGGGAGTTAACCCCTTCATTACCTTAGCAGTTAATACCACTTAGGTAATGAAGGGTTAAGCCATCCCGTCACCACCCGGTAGGCCTAAAAATCCATCTTTGGGGCTCCTACCCCTTCACCCAATCCCTCTACCCACAATAAACAAAAATACACGCAATGACCCTACTACCCACCTCCTCTACCCCCAACATCTCCCTCCAACACATACAGTAGAGTAATGGGCAAAATAACTATTACCCAACAAGCTCTGAGAAACCCCAAACCTTACCACATAATATATATACATATATATATATAGCCCCTCTTCTCCCTCCCAATCGCAGATCGGGTCCCCTAAGGTGTTCTGGGGTCTGGCTAGGTGTCTCTGTGTGGTGCATACCTGCTGGCAACAGGAGGGCCTGAGTCTCCCGCGATGACATGAGGGATAATAGGAACAGGTTACTTGGGTGGATGCCTTCGTTCTGGTTCAATGGTGCAGCGTCTCCATCTATAGTAAGCCCCAGGAATGCGGGGTGGAAGCCTTACCACAGAGTTTCCCCACAGGGATGAGAGATTCCAGTCTCACACAAGGGTTATCTTTAAAAGCAGCAGTCTCTTTATTCTCCAGGGCAGCAGCAGCAGCCGACAGGTACAGTTATTGCACAGTCCACTAACTGTTCTCCCTTGTGATGGTCCTGTCTCCACTCTGGACCGAAGGCATCCAGAGTGGGGCTAGCTCTTCCCTCACCCCCTAAGCAGGGTGAGAGGTACTTGGTCCACCTCACTAACTATAGTTAGATCAGCTCTACTCATGAGCTGATCACTCCTCTGCTTCCTAACACTATCTCACTCTAAGGCTGCGGTCCCAGTCACTGCCACAGCGCACGGCTCGGCGTGCGCTGTGCTATCAAGCCCCGCCCCCCCAGTCCGGCCAGTCCCAGTCTTTACCTTGTCGCGCACCTTTCCCCATCGGTGCGCGACATGTTTTCAGGGAGGCAGGAGAATTTGAAATCAACATCTGCGATGGAGGCGTGGCCACGCCCCCGCCGGCGGTTCAGCCAATAAGGGCGAACTAGCCGCGGAACGTCATGGCCATGCCCCGCAAACCTACAGGCACGCCCTCTCCCGTCGCAAACCTTCCCTCTCCCCTCAGACCGCCTATCGCGGTGTAGCGCTGTGCACGCGCCGCCCCCACCGCCGGGCGCGCGTGCCATAGTGAAGACTGGGGACTTAGCCTAACACTTCACACTCCCCTCTGTCCTAAATAGGAAGTGACACTGCTTTATGTAACCTACAGTAGGCACCACCCCTGCATCTCTTGATTGGACACAGGGTCACGTGACCTACCTTCACTTACACAACCCAGTGTCATAAGCGGGGGAAACCCATGTCAACTCCTGGCAATCTGCCCTTAGCAGAGTTTACACACAGGAGGAGGATAGAACTATAGCCCCATTTCTTACCATGGCTACATACATACACACACATATATATATATATATATATATATATATATATATATATATATATATATAACATACGAACCAGCCCAAAGACCAGTAAAGAGACAGCAACCAACGAGGGATAATCCAAAATAATCTATATTGAGATAAACAGATACACGAAAGCCAACGTTTCGGTCTCACAGGGAGACCTTCCTCAGGGCTGTGCAAAATATATGTCAAAAGGAGTGCTAGCGGGGCGTGGCTAATTGTATACAACAAAAAACAAACAAAGATGACAAAAGCTACTTCCAATCTACTTCCAATCTGACAAAAATACACAGTGCTATACCTACAGTATATATTCTCTTGAAAAGGGTCATTTAGTTTAACCCTTTGGCCAAAGCATCTTAAGCCTGCTGCCATTTTCAAGGCATGACTGTTAGCAGATCCGAACACTCCCCGAGTTAAAAGTCTTATTTACCTGTATAATTACAGGAAGAATGATCTGCATTGGATCTGTCGTGACCCAGCAAAATGAAACTGACCTGCCAACTTGGAAAGTGGGGAGGGGCAAGCTTACACCTTGGGGGGAGGGGCCACTGCCCTCCCAAAAAACAGCTAAGACCAACTGCACATAGTTAATAAACACATAAATACCCAACAAGCTCTGAGAAACCCAAAACATTACCACATAATATATATATATATATATATATATATAAAAGTGTCAAAAGGAGTGATAGTGGGCGTGGCTAAATGTATATGTAACGGGTATTCCCCAACCCAATAGCATATAGTGTGTGTGGGCGGGGAACCTAATGTTACCAAGTGTGGTGCGTTACCTGTTAGGCTCACCGGGGGCCTAAGCCTCCGCCACGGGGAGCCTGGGGAACGTATAATAATAGGAGTAACCTCGTACTCAGTGCAGCGCCTCAACCTGCGATGGCTCCCACCAGAGGGGGAGTGGTCCTCGCAGGACAATATATATATATCACACACACAGCATGTAAAACAACCAATAACTTTACTGTAGCAAACGCACTTATTCATATAGATATCAACAGGTGTCCCTCTCTAGAGGAGACACTAACTACTGCGTCTCGCAGGACGCTCCCACCTACACCGTGTGATCCCACCCCGTGTCCAGTAACCCCACACAATATGTCCTCCACCCTCAAGTGAGATAAGTATATGTGTGACTGCGCAGCCACTATGTGCTGTGTGAATAGATGGTATAGTTGGTGCACTTGTTGATTACCTGCCGAGCACTCCAGTGCCCGGGCCTGCCAAGGAGCTTCACAAAGGATCCGATGACAGCTGACCACAGGAACTACCGTCTGGGGCGATCCCACCCGGATGGCTGCTGCAGCGACAGCGAGGGTCTGAGCCCAGACCTCTGTATGGACATGCAGCATCCGCTGTGTCCCTAACTGACTCTGGATAATAAGGGGCATGGTCTCTAACTTGGGGCCTGTCCCTGACACACTCAAGCTACTTGTGACTCAGGGCTATCTGGGGCCTAGGGGGCTGCTGGCCTAGTGCAGGGAGTCACTAACTCCTGCACCCTACCTCCTTCCCCTAGCTGCTCCTAATGTCGACTGACTAACGTGCTCAGAGCCCGCGAAATGTATCTAATCTCCTCTGCAGGGAGATGCTGCGACCCTATTGGCTCCCTGGCGTCACGTGGGGTCCCCTAAGGCTCATGGAACTTGTAGTCCCTAACTGGAGTCCTCCTCTCATTGGCTCCCGTTCGCGTGCTTGTCTTGCGCATGCGCCAACCTCCGTAGTGGCCACAGTGGTGAGGGAGCCCATTGCGCATGCGCAACCACATAGAAGATGGCGGCGCCCTGCCGCCCTGCTTCGGGAGCGCCGGGAGTCCTCGCAACGTGATTGTGGCCCTAGCAACTGGCCGCACGCGTCCCCGGCAACCCCCGGAAGCAGGATCCTACTGCCCCCACTCTTGCGGCCAGCCGACGGGACCGCCATTGGGCTCGGCGGCACCCGCAATTGCCAGCAAGGTGAGGGGGGCGACATGCAGAGGGGGACCCGGATACATATACAACAAAAAACAAACAAAGATGCCCAGAGCTACTTCCAGTGTGACAAAAATACACTGTGCAATACCTATATAAATAACTATTATCCAGATATGGATAATATTTCATTTGCCCATTATAAAATCAAACTTTAGTCAGCAACCATAAATAAAGTAAAAAAACTTAATACTTACCCCTGCCATCATGAAGGGCGACCTCATCAGCATACTGCAGGTCCATGTCCTCCGTTGCCAGCAAGAGTACATTAAAAAAATACAATCTAATGAACCCTAACCCCTTCATCACCTTAGCGATTAATAACGCCAAAACAAAAAATAGAAAAGGCGTCTAATATCATACAACTATAATGAAGCCATAAATAAGTATACAACATAGGTAATGCATGAACTCTGATGCTTCAAGTCATCCGATGATGTTGATGTTAATGAACATGTAAAACAAGAGAACCAAGGGCAAGTACATACAGTATTATGCTATGTGTGTTTTTCTCTTGTTTTACATGTTCATGAACATCAACATCATCGGATGACTTGAAGCATCAGAGTTCATGCATTACCTATGGTTGTATACTCATTTATGGCTACATTATAGTTGTATGATATTAGGCGCCTTTTCTATTTTTTGTTTTGCATGCTCTTGTGGTGACCAGGTGGTCACTGTTGGTTTAGGCTGCCGCCCTGCTTTCACTTAAGTGTGTAGTGACAGGGAGAGTATCATATATGTGTTAAAGTGCATTTACACTGTGTGCCATTGGTTTAGCGGTACCTATTTCTGTCTATCAAGGTTTCTATTCTACTTCAAACTAACAATTCCTAGCATAGCTGGATTAGACAAGTGGGTTTAAGCAGATTTCAGCATTTATTTATTTATAAAATGTTTTACCAGGATGTAATACATTGAGAGTTACTTTTTGGGCATAGTTAATATGACAAATAATACATGGTTACAAATACAGTTACATAAATGAACAGGGTATACATTATATACAATACCTTGCATGCACAGTTAGAGAAGATGTATATTGTAGGCTTATGTAACAGTTACAGACCAGATTAAAATGTGAGACAGCTTTAGTTTTGAAAGAACTTAAACTGGTGGTGGATTTTTGAGTCGCCGGTAGGCTGTTCCAGTTTTGGGGTGCACGGAAAGAGAAGGAGGAGCGGCCGGATACTTTGTTGAGCCTTGGGACCATGAACAGTCTTTTGAAGTCTGATCTCAGATGATAGGTGCTGCATGTGGTAGGGGTGAGGGGCTTGTTCAGATAGATGGGTAGCTTGCCCAGAAAGTATTTGAGGGTGAGACAGGAAAGGTGAACTTTGCGCCTAGACTCGAATGACGACCAATCTAGTTCTTTGAGTATTTTGCAGTGGTGTGTGTTGTAGTTGCATTATGATGTCATCTACAAGAACCATCTGAGGATTATATCAGACAAGATAAATATCTCCACAAGATTCAAATGGCAGAATTTCAATTCATCTGGCTTCAGGGAATTTTACTGTTAAAATTCCACATATTTCTCAAGAAAAGGCAGAGGGAAAACAGTCACAGTACACATTTCTTTTAAATAGGAGCAAGATGTAATGATCAGAAATTGAATAAATCTGATCCTCCAAGACAAAACAGACAAAGTGGCCTCCCCAGAGTTGCATAATATATAGAAATGTCAGTTAAGGCTGACTATGTCTAGCCACTATTCTGTTAGGTAAGAATGTGTTGCAAAGAAAATCAGTTTACTTCAAGTCTCATTAGACTTCTGAGTAATATAACCTATAACAGGTTTCCTTGTTTATTGATTTATTCTGATTAATTCTATATTGATGACCTATATTTAAGAAGCAATATCACTTATGCTACATCTAACACAATATATTTACTAGTAATGTACAAATATGTCCTGGACAATATATCTGCACCTGACCTAGGGGTTGCGCCCCACAAAATGTGCCACATTGTCAAGGTCACCTACAAATAAAATGATATCTTGAATTTCCTACAACCAGGAAGTTCATCAAGAATGAAACACATAGGGCTCCCACTGACTGAGGAATCCAGTAGCCATGAAGAAATATTCATCCCTTCTAGCTACGTACCATCGTACATAGTATCATCGGCTGCCCATTTTCCAGCAGTGACGTCATGGGTTGGTGCTCGGGAGGAGGAAAGGAGTGGAGAGTGAGAGCCACAAGTCGGCTCATACGTTGCGTCTAGACCCACAGTGGTGACAACGCCTATTTGTACCTGCTGTTTGTAAGTATATTTGCACTTCCATTATGCTCCAGTAAATACATATTGCACTATATTTTTTTCTCTCTTTTCATTCTGTATGAGGGAGGATCTGGTCTACTTACCTGAATGTTGGAAGACGTGTTGCAGAGAGGTTTTCATCTAAATTGCCTGAATTATTTGGATACCATGTGAGTGGGATTATCCCAAGCCCTATTTATATCCAATCGTTGTATCACACATCATTGCACTATATTCCCCTTTTCTTTATTTATATGTTTTCACCTGACGATATTTGCACTGTTACCTGTTCCTCTCCTTGAATTTCCTACGTTTAGAAATGTGTGTGTTTGTGTATTACAGAACACTATAACACTATATCAGTGTTTTCCCTTAGTGCACCTTCTTTTTATTTAACCTGAGGTTGAGTGAGTCAACCTTCTGAGTTCTGTATTTGTATTATCAACAAGAGAAATTGAAGCAGCGTAGAAGAGTTTTGGTGCCTCCTTTTTATTCATGTGTAAGGAATAATAATTTTTCTATACTTACTTTGACCCTGGCTCAGATGGCTGTGCGCTGCTTCAATTTCTCACGTTGATTCTGGACTTCAATTTCTGGCGGCTGATCATGCCAAAGCGGAGACTCCACGAGTGGGTGGAGAAGATATGAAGTGAGTTATTTATTTTTCTTTCAACATTTATGATGTATTACTGAAGAAATGCATTCATGGGAACTCCCAATGATTGTATAGGGGTACAGATTTGGAAATAGTTTGCACACTTTCACCTCCAGTCAATTGCCCATTTAGAAGAGTGTAAGACCCGTCCAAGCTGTTGTTGTTTATTTTCATCCACTTAGAAGGGAGGTCTCTATTTTCATATGATTCATGTATTTAGTCTTTGACTAAAGATTGTGCCCTGGAAATACTTGAGCACCTATATGCAACTTTAGCTATGAATATTTGTATTATACCTGAAGCAGATGGAACTGCAACGCTCTGACTTCCACCACAATCAGCAGAACTACACAAGATACTTAAACGTACATAGTTTTTCATTTATTTTTCATAAAGATTTTAGATGGGACAGAGCAGTAGAAACATATGAGGCAGAGAGCAGCCATCCTTGAGACGGGTGGAGATAATAGGGCTAGATCCACAAAGCTATGATAAATCAGGGCACATAATGTGACATTACCTAAAAGAGTAACAGATATTATTTTCTAAGGTTAACCTGTATACTGAAAGCTAATTATATGTAAAAATAATGGCAGTTAATGAGCTAATTAGCATAGGCTTAACGTCACGTTGGTAGAGGATAACATTGTGCTAGCTTCCAAAAATGTAACATTAGGTTTGCCTCACTCCTTCCCAGTCACTGAAAAAGTGCCTTTGCTGAGGATAAGTAAATAGAGTTAGAGAGAGAGGGGGGATACTTACATTCAAGGGAGTTAATAAAATTGTATAGGCGCAGAAGAGGACTAATTTCAGAGCACTGAGGTACACAGACAGATCATATGTCATATGGACAGACAGTTATCTTCACAGCAACAGCATCTGTATGCATCTGTATGCTGTGACGGCCGCGGAGCAGATGCTGTTGCTGTGAAGATAACTGTCTGTCCATATGACCCAGGGTGGTCTGAATGCTTGCCACAAAGACACTTATGTAAGTGGAATACTTTGTGTTTTTAATATTAAAAGCAATATTATACTATTTTGCTTTTTCTTCTTTGTATATAGATTTCCCTTCCTTTCCTATGGAACATTACTGATGTTGATCCGGAGTACCTATCTGGAAGATGAAGATGAGTAAATGGATGAGAAGTCTGGCCGAGGAGAGAGACATGAGTGGATGAATTTTTCTTATGATGTATAGGTGGTAGCGACAGGTTGTAGTGATGGAGGTGATGTTTTGGGCAAAGAGGAGGGAAGGATCAAAGGTAACTACAAGGTTGCGAGCAGAAGGGGACGGGACATGGTGAGGGGGGAAAGGAGATGGTGGGGATTGGGAAAGATGGGAAGGAGGAGGAAGTAGGAAAGTAGAGAACTTCAGTCTTAGCTGGGTTCATTTGTAGGAAGTGGGAGGACATCCAGGTGGAAATGGCAGAAAGGCAGGCAGAGATATGGGTGGAAAGTTCAGGTGAGAATAGTGGGAAGGAGAAATAGATTTGAATTTTGTCCGCACAAAAATGGATGTTTAATCCATGGAAGGAGATGAGGTCAAAGAGGGGGGCTGTGTAGAGGGAAAGAGGAGAGGACCAAGGACGGAGCCTTGGGGCATGCCCTCCTGGAGGCTGGTGGGTGGAGAGGATGAATTGTTGGTGACAGAGTAGGAGCGGTGGGAGAGATAGGATAAGAGTCATGAGAGGGCGGTATCCGTGATGCCAAGGTTGGTGAGCGTGGAGATGAGAGTGAGGTGATCGGTGTCAAAGGCTGAAGAGAGGTCGAGTATGGAGGAGAGTTTGAAGTAGCGTGCTTGGGAGAGAAAGTTGTGGATGTGAGGAGGGCGGTTTCAGTAGAAAACAGATTGCTATTTTAAGGAGGAAAGAGTGATCTACATTATCAAAACCAGTAGATAGGTTGAGAAAAATAAGCAGGGAGTAGTGATCTTGTGATTTAGGCAGCCTAGAGGACACTGAACAATTTTGTAAGAGTAGTTATAGTACAATCAAAGGTGCAAATGCCTGATTTGAGATGGTCCAAGAGTAAATTTGAATAAGGGTTTCAAGCAACTTAGAGGTGAATGGCAAGAGGCCCTGGGTGATTATGTGAAGTACAATCAGGGTCAATAATGACCTTCTTGAGAATGAGTGTAACTTGCATGTTTGAAGGGAGAGGAACATTTGCCAGGGGCAAGTGAAATGTTGAAGTTTTGCTTGAGTATAGGGTGCCGGGTGTGACATTCTTATTTTATATATTTCAGAACGATACAAAGCTTCACACAGGGAGAAGATGTTGACACCTTAATCTCTAGCCATTGGTTTTAGAACTACCTGTCAGCTTGCATTAGAAAAAATAACCCCAAGGGAATACACAGCTACTGTATATGAGTTGCACCTTCTATTCCATGAAGAGCATGGTGGAATCCATAGTTATGAATATTTTATCAGAATCCACCAGAATTACGATGCAATCTTCATATAGTAGGGGAAATGTATTTTGTATTAAATTTTTACTGCATGAAATTCTGGTAGCAAAAGGGTTAATATAAATACAAGATGGAGAACCATGGTAACGTAATATCCTGAGTCATTGCCATGTGTAATTTGAGTGTGGCATCTTTCTACAGTATATGTAGGTTTCTGTTACCTCACAAAAATTATAATAATAATTATAATGCATAAAAAGTCAATAATTCTCTGGAAAGCTACTGAAAATGAACATAAATCATTCTTAATAAGTCATGCCTTTTAATGCTTACTTGCTGTCTTATTACCACACAGACTACTTTGTTAATTGAAATTAGAATTTTTATTAATCTGCAAAGCAATCAGTAGGCAACTAGTTTAAATGCTTTTTTTTAAACTCAGGGTGCACTTTATCAATATTCAGCATTGTGATGTTGGAAAATCTGCATGAGCTAACTGAAAGCAATATAAGAGACATAATAATGGCTAATTCCAAATCAGTGTTGCAGGCATCAGCCATTCTAATTAGTAAAAAAAAGGTATATTACTGTAGCTTTATGTCAATGTTTAGGGGTTCAAGGAGATGGGATGTTCCATATATTTCAAATTTGAGTTACAGCAAATAAAAATACAACTTGTGGGTACAATTGCATGTCTCAGTCAGGTCTGCAACCTTGTATTTCCCCATTATCTCTTAGCATACAATGCTTCCAAAGTAGCAAGGGATTCTGGGTAATGACATGCAAATGAGCACTCAAAATCTGTGTTACACAAACAGATTTTGGGTGTTAGCAGAATGGCACCCTACGAATATTGAAAACTTCAGTGGCATAAAAAAAACAACTAAATATATGAACTGGTAAAATACAAACATATAAGGTTACCATTCTGCACCCTGTTGGTGCTTTTTTCATTTCAGAGCATTCAAAATAAAATTCTTTGTATAGGCTCCAGATGTTAATGCTAGTGATGTCAACTCAACATAACAGCTCTCAGTGTGCAGCATAATCATAGTAAAGCTGGCACACAAACATGAATTTTATAAGTGTAGCCCCTTTACCCCGCCCTCTGTGAGATTGGGTCACAAACTGTATGTTCCATGGTGCTGTGCATACCTGTGAGGCAAAAGGAAGGCTCTGAGTTGCTCTGCAATGGTGTGGGGAGAATCAGAACAGGCTTTAGGATACTTCATTCTTGGCAGTGCCTCCAGTCTGCATGGATCCTGGAACTTGTGCAGGATGATCCATGATGACACTACAGTATGTTCTCTCCAGGCAGTAAACCACACCTTGTTATGCTTCAACCGGTATTTATTGCACTCAGCAGAGTTACAGCATGCTTTCTTCCCCTGGAAGGTTACCTTAAGGCTTGAGGCCCATCTAGGTTCCCTTCTGGTACTCCTCCTGAATCCCCTTGTGGGATACAGGGTAGATGTTGTCACTCCACAGGTGGAGGAAAGAGACACACTGATTTCTGGGAAGGTGCCAGTATATATCACTGGGGGTTGGACTTGTAACCCTTCCCCATAACAGGGGAAGTCTGATACTGACAGGAGTCACATGAATGCATGTGACCCAGCCAGTATACTCCCCCAGGCTGACACTTTCAGGTTGTTGCTAGGCCTGGCCTTGGATACAGTAAGTGTATCCAAGGCTGCAATAGCAAACTAGGCCTTCATGAGGACTTAATCCCTCCAGGGCCTGTCCCTAGCAGGACTTATACTGTTAGGGACCAAAGGAAAAGGTAGAGGCCGGAGGCTATGCTACAAAAAAAATAATTTATTTTTAAACAGAGGACCTACTGTACAGTAGTGTAAGGAACTAGTGTTTTCAAACTGATATTTAAAACAGCTCTAGGGTGAATATCGGATTCTACAGCTGTGCAATTGCAGTAATCTTTAAACACACCCTCATCTTCCAAGCTAAGTTAGAAAATAAATAATGTAGGGGCAGATGAATCAAATGCCAAAACAATGAGTTTTATGCATGTACTGTAACTGACAGCTGTCAAACTAAGTAAAACAGCGGAGAAGTAAGAGTGACTCATGAGATCACATAGAGATAAGGCAGTTCAAAAATAGTTATGAGTGGTGAGAATCTGATTAGTGCATGTGCTTTACTAATCCATTCCCAGGGAAAATAATACATGTGGAACACTAAACATCTGTTCCTCAAACATGCATATTTTATCTTTAGTGAGGTAAAATGTGATGCTCCACAATTAGAAATAGTTCCATCTGTAGCATATATTAAGCATAATAATCCAGATGACAATGGAGTGTCCAGGAGAAATAAATGAACTCACAATAGGGAGGGATATGTGTCGAGTGGTGTCCACTTGACAACCAAAAATATGACACATTAATTAACATATTAATATTTTATCTTTAGACACATTATTCATGAAATTTACTGGCAATTATAACTTTTATAAAGTAGCCAATATGCAAAGACAGCAGGCTTCTCGTCTGACATCCTAAAACACAAATCAGGGCCATTTACATTGCAGGACAAACAAAGGAGGATTCTCAGTGGAAGCAAACAATAAATCTACACCTGCATGCTTACCAGTGACATGAAGTATGAGTAAATATTAGTATATTCAAATAGGATACGTTAACAATATACCAGCTTTTGAATACAATATTTTTTACTGTTCTTATTCTTGTTTATGCCCACTTTTAGTTATTTAATAGTAGCCAAAGGGCTACCAAACCCCTAAACATGTGGGTAAACCTCCCACCCACATCATTACAAGTTAAAACCATCCAACCAACTACCCTCCAGCAGAAAAGGAGTTCACACAGGGTTGTCAAATGCAAACTGACTATGGACAATCCAGCAACTTCTTTAATCTAATATATCTATTAGCAACTTTCAACTGTGCTGCTCTTCTTTTTTTTTATCAATAAAAGTACATTAAGGTAAGAAGGAGCACTCACAATTACATGAGTTGTTGCTTCCCCAGGTGCACATCCATCCATGTAAGATGGAGAAGACCATGAAAAAGAGGAGCGGCATTCCACTCGTGATCTCCATTTCGGTCCTACCATGGGGTACGGAAATGTTCATCAAATTAATAAATTATTATGAATAAACACAAGTCCATTGGAGTTCAATTTCTCTTCTTCATAACTGTACACTACCATGCCAGTGACATTTGTCTAATGTGTAGCCTGTCAAGATGATAACGTCACATGAGTTATGGTCACGCCACTAAAAAGGACCAAGTTCCAAAAAGCAGATGTTTTGAAAATGAATGCATGGATAACAGATTTGTTTGGATAATACACCTCTCACTGTTTTATTTACACAGGTAATCTTCACCATTTGCTTCAGCTTTGTGTTTTAGTCATTAAGCAATAAGGGGTACTAGGGAGTAGATAGGCGACACAGAAGGCAACATTCATTACAGTGCGATAGCCATGACCCCACCATGATCGCATGTAACCTGCCATTGACTTGAAAGGCAACAATTGCAGCTGTAAAACTTAAATGAATCTGTCCCACAGAATTGAAAGGGAAGGTAAAATATTTGAGTACCTTGTTTTTCCCTATATATTGTGCTTCCATGTAAGTCACATCTTTTCATTAAGTTGTGATAAATGTTAAAATAGCAAATAATTGGAAAGCTTCACACACATATGTAACTAATAAAAAGGCCAATAATAAATAATTCCATCACATAAATCATATTGGCTTATTTCGCTACACTCATACTCATAATCAAAAATGCTTTACAGCTTTTCTATCAAGTGAGCTTCTCTTATTGCTGCCCATTGTAACATGTCGTTCTAAGTGAACACAATTTAATATCTAATATTCCATCATTACTACTGCAGTATCCAAGGTATCCACTTTGCATTGATCTGACTGCATGTTCTGAAGGTTTTACACAAGGCAATTAGGTGAATGTCATACTGTACATTTTAGTGCCTGTAATGGTGTTAAAGTGTGATCTATCACGGGTGCGTAAACTGGGGGCGCACCCCCCAGAGGGGCGCAAGATTTTCCATAGGAGGTTGCAGGGGCCCCGCACTCTTCCCCAAGGCATTTAAATTAAATACCGGCAGATCGTGTGAGGCCCCTGCAACTTCCCTTACCTTGTCTTCGGAGGCGCGTCGCCATGACAACGCATGGGCCATGTGACATCATGTTGCCATGGCAATGGGATGTAACGTGACCCCGCAGCATCATTTGATGCAGAAGACAATGAAAGGAGGGGGGCGCGAGCAGGGGAAGAGAGTAGGCAGGGGGGCGCAGGGGGAAAGTTTGCGCACCCCTGATCTATCAGACTGAAAATGTACAGTAGCACTAGATTAAGGGTCAATCACATATAATTTCCTGATGACATGATTTACAGATCCATCCTATCACATGAGTGGGATGTAAAATGCCCTAAGCCGTAGCAACATTTAGTAAATACAGCTCACCCGCCTTATAACGCTGTGCTTGGAGTCCAAAGAATCACATTGTGTTATAAGCGGATCACATTAGAAATAATGTTCAATTGTATGCATTGTACAATAAAGTATTTAAGATACTAATAATTGTGTTGTAAAGTATTCATAAATACGAAAATTGGGAGCCACGCTTGCACCAAAAACATAGTTTGTAAGCTCCACAGGTCTGGGTCTGTGTCTGCAAAATGTCTCTGTAAAAGCGCTATCTAAAACTAGCAGCACTATACAAGAATATACCATTATTATTAGTGTATGTATATATGTGTGTGTGTGTGTGTGTATAGATATATAGCCATGGCTGGTCCTGGCTAACTTTCTGCCTCCTGTCACGTAAGCCCTAGTAGCTACAGGCAGTGACGGGCTATCCTGTGTGTTTACCCCCCTCATGCTGCCTCTCTGAGTGACAGGGGTGGAGGTGAACTGTGTCTGTGTACAGCCAATCATGGTACAGACACGTGCCCTCCCCCTCTGTGCCTTAAGTGTTCCAAATTGTATTGAGTCCAGCTCAGCCCCTCCTGAGGTTGAGACATGCCTTCAGCTCCTCCTGGAGCTGAGTGCAGCCCAATATCTGTGCAGAGCACAAGGCCACATATTGCAAGAAGGCCAGAGGTCTGGGACCCATTCTAAAATATGATGCATGCGCTGTACTGTCGCGGCCGAGTTTATTCTTACCTTTACCCGGTCTCGGCCGCGACAGTAACCGGGCGCGCGCCGGGGTGTCCCATGCGCGCGCCGAAGCCTCGAAGGAGCGGTCCTCCGATCGGGGCTTCCCCCTCCCCTCTCCGGGTCCGCCGGGTCCCCTGGAACCCCCCACCGCCGTCCCCCACATCGCGGGACACCAGGGCTCCCTCGGGGAGCCCTGGGCACGCGTGCATGGGGCGCAGGCACCCGATGAAGCGTGACCGCGCGGCACGCCGAGGGGATTTGGCTAGCAAGCCGGGAAATCTCCCGGCTTGCGGAACTAGCCAACGAAGAATTAAACGTGTCGCCACTGTAATACCAATTGCAACGGCTGCTTCAATAAAGAATCCTTTTTATATATCCCTGCCTAAGTAACAGTCTATTGGGTAGGGGTATGAGAGAAGTCTGTCATGGTGGGGACTGTCTCCAGGAACTCTGGAGCCTGTTGTGACTGGAGGCACTGACACCACGAGAAGAATCTGAAGGATCACCAAAAGCCGGTCCTGTTTCCCCTTACCATCGCGGATGCTCATCTCTCCTGGACCCTCACAGGTAACAAGCACCACAACACCTGTAGCTTAGGCAAGATCTCCTGGAGGGGGATAGGGGGGGGGGGGAACGCCAATACAATGCATCAGATTACTATGAAATCCAGGATGCACCAGCACAAAAAACTGTCATCTCAGAAATCAAGGGATCCCTATATCTTAAACACTTCCCCCCCACCCCCCCAAAAAAACCCATAGTCCACTGGGGGACCACCGATCATACTATAAACAGTAATTTAAAAATTCTTCTATACCGTTATTTTTCTTTGCAAAGGCTCATTGTGCCCTACATAATTAATGCTGATTGTACTTCTAGATCTTATACTATAGAAGAGTGTTGGAAACATTCAGCTTACTGACATGAAAGCCCCAGATCTCTGCATAGAGAAATGATATCCAATACAAGTTAGACTCAAATCACATCTGGTATTATGAACTGTTAGATGAGTTATAGACAAATAATAACAAGTAAAACAGAGTGAGTAACACTTTATTCTTGTTTACATGTGTATACGGTAGAATGGACCACATTTACTTAGCTCATTCATAGGCTGTATGGTGCCTTGCAGCTTAACACTGCTTAGTAAATATGAGTTAAAGTGCAGTCTGGATATTAACTGCATAATTTCACTTAAAAATAGATGAACACACCAACAAAACCATCACAGTATAGTACCATTAATATAAACAAATGCTGTTATCTTTCATATCATTTGTTTATATTAAAGGCACTAAACCCTGATGGATTTGTTGGTGTGCTTTCCTGTTTTTTAGCGACATTTGGTATTGCAAGTGGTCGGGAGATCAGCTTGAAGAGGAAGCACCCTAACCTTACTACAAGTAGAAGGACCACAAATTGAAAGTTATGTGTGGACAGGGGGTGGGATAGGTTTCCGTCACAGATAACATTCCAAGATGCACTGTTTGTTAAGTTAAACCTTTCTTGCTTTATTCAATGTAACACTGCCGGAAGAAGAGATGAGTGTATCTCGAAAGCTCACACAAATAAAAGCATTTTGTTAGCCACAGAACGGTATTGTCTAGTCGTTTTGATTTATATATATATATATATATATATATATATATATATATATATATATATATATATATATATATCCTAAACTATTAGCGCAGGTGGGCTATTTTTTTATTAACTGTATAATGTTTACCAAAATGCATTTCTGCTGTAAAACCAGCAATTTCTGCAATAAACATGCACACAAAAGTTTAATAAATACAAAAGGATAAGAAATATGCCATGAAATATGAACCATATGCTGCAAATACTACATAACCAAAAGAATGCTCTGCCACTAACCGTACACTATGCTGCCAAGCATGGAAAATACTTTAACACTCATAAAGTTGCCACAAGATATAGCTACCTGATATGAAGAATGTGTAGTCGTTCACATGCCATGGAGAAGAAATCTGGATGCCACCATACTAATATGGCAAGACACGTGCTAGTGGCCGTGAGATCACTTACCATTCACATGCACATTGAAGGCCTGTTTGCATTTATGTGTATTTCAGTGCTCACAAAACTATCACAGGTATTACAATCCTTTCTCATAATGAAAGTATACTAAGAGGATCAAATACATGCGCCATGTGCCAGCTAGTTCATGAACAAATATTTCACAAGGAAAAGATAAATCAACACAAAACGTATCTTTCTTTCTAGTTCTGAGAACAAAACAAAAAAGGAGTTGTTGAATGTTAAGCAATCCTTTGCCAACTACTTCAGAGTTATTTTAAAGTGAATATGTATATTCCCTATTTGTTAAGAGGTTATTAGACCCTTCGGTTTTGGTGTGCTGCACATTACCAAAATATACTGCATTTTGCTAGTGCCTATTTTAATATCCTCCTAAATTACGGTATGTTTTAAGTATTTAATTCATGGAAGTTTTATAGTCTAGAGAAGGAACATGCTTCTCGCAATTTTTGGAAACAGTATTATTGTTCAGTAAGTATTTCTGGTATTTGCTATTTTTTTCTTTAATGTGTCAAATTTCCGTGTACTGGACATATGGCTACCATCTTGCAATATTTCACCAGCTTCAATGCGACATCTGCAAAAGATGATATGCATCCTGCATAGTTTTCATACAGATTTTCACAGAATAGTATAAAGCTTTGTACAGTAAAAGCAAATTCAATCAATGTAACAGGCCATTAGGGATGTAATAACTTCCACTCTGCATGTTTTGTTTTTAATTATGAAACAAATCCTAAATACTGTTGGCTTAAAGACAAATGAAGGGGAAGTAACATTTCAAAACAATATTACTAAGGCTTTTTAACTTTGAGAGTACATAGAACCATTTGGTATTAAATAGCCTGGCCTACAATATAGCTATTAGATTACTAGCAAATACACTTGGTGATTTTGTTAAACAGTAATTTGAAATCCTATTTCAAAATGTGCTATGGTAAAATAGATAAAGTATTGTTAAGCAACATACAGTATAACAGGCCCCTCTGTTATGTATCTAACCATATTTTGTCCTCTTGTCTAGCGACAGGGAAAGAAAAGCATAGTTTGATCCCACTTTGCAGCTGACTGAGTGCAGTGAAAGGGTTTCCAATATGGCCCACCGTCATAGAAAGTGTCAAATGCCAGGCATAGGTGGTATGGTCCCAATGGACAAGTCGGACAAAAATAGCCTGCGCTTGGTGTCTATTGTAGCTCGGCCGAGTTAAACACGGTTGATGCCTGCAATACTTACTCTGATGAAAAACAACAATTGAAAGGGTTGATGAATGTGCTACTGAGAAGCTCATTGTCCTAAAACCATTTGATTCAGGAGGCTCTGATCTGTGAGTGTCTTGAAGTAAATTAGAACAGATCAATGCAGCTGCATTCATTATATCGTTTTCTTATTAATTTTTAATTGCAGTGTCTTCACATCGAACTTTGTTCAGCATGTTTACATAAAGAATGTTTGTATATCCACGCATTCATTTATTATTTGTATATCCTTGGGAATAATTATTAGCAAACAATTTAAGTGGGTCAATGTTATCGTTTACTGTATATGTACACAAGTCACATTTTATAAATGTAGTGACATTGTGTATACTGTACCTGTAATTGTGAAAATACATGGACTCTTCCAATTAGCATTAACGTTAGACAGCAAGTTACTGAGGTTATAAAGTTGGCACAAATGCAAGTCTTACTTTTACATTTAGTGGGTATTGCAGAACTCCTCACTACCCCTACTGTATGCCAAGCAAAAGTCTAAACTGTGAGCAATCTTCAACCTGGTATAGAATGTATACAGTATATTCCCTTACAAAAAGCTACCTTAAAGAACCGTAATAATGCACCTACTTGTCCACTTTTAGATAAGTGACAACTTTTCTTATTTTGGGCCACTTAAAAAATAGCAATTTAAATATGTAACAACAGTTGGATTCTCCTAGGTAAACATAGCGCTACGTGGACCACTTAAAAATGGCAGAGTCGGTAGCACTGCTGATTTAGCGTGTTAGTACAGGGAAGCATATAAGCTAAAATACAATAAGGAATATCAACGTGTATATCACTTGTCCATAAGTGACAACTTCTGGAAATCCCAATTAAGAGTTGTATCGCAGCTCCCAACTAATTTCTTTGTGCATCACAATAAGTCATAATGCTGTATATTTTGACTGTAGAGAATATTTTGATGACCTTATGTGTTATTTAATTTTTGCACATCATCTGAGCTCAACAAATTCCTTTGTTTACTCCTTGCCTTCCAATGGTGATTGTAACTGATTAAAGGTTACATAACAAAACATCTGAGGACATGGCACTGCACCTAAATCCTCTCTCGTGGTGAGCTCAGGCTAGAAGATCATATTCCATTCACGACTTCAATATCCATAGAGCGGTCATCTAAATATAACTCTATTACAGGCTACAATAATGGAACTGCAAACAAAAGGAGCGTACAAAAGAGAAGAAGATCCAGTATTGTATAAGAATGTATATAAAAAGGATCTATACCGAAAAATAGCTGCGTGAGGTATAAGACAAGGGAATTATAAACTCAATAACCCAGGTCAGAGTATAAAACGCAATCAGTCCTGAGCTCCTGGAATACGAAGTTTATCCCTACAATAATGGAACTGCCTATGACAAGCACAGAGCATGACAGACAGAAACAAAGATTACAACTTAAATGATATTATACCCCTCTGCAGCTGTCTAAGTCAGCTTCTTATCTTATTTCTGAGCTTAAAACAAACTCGCTTGCTGTATTCAAACTTTACAACTTGCATACAATGTCTCATTATGTTTCATAATGCCCTCTAATAATACTGAATGACTACGTTTCTCTGGTGGAAGTGTATTAGGTTTCGTTGCATAAATAAATACAACACTTCAATGTTATCATACAAGGCAACACCCTATTAGCAAACAGCATGTATGTGACGGCTTTCCACAGATATCAAAACCATAATTACTTTTTAAATATTGATTGCCAATTATGTTTCTACCTTGACTACAAAGATTGAATAAATTAAATATTGCTAGAAACGTAAGGAGTTAAGTTAAAAAAATAACATACATACATTTTCAATTTCACATTTTTTATTTCTCTTTAAAATAGTCCATAGGCATCAGGTGGGATTAAAGGTAAATTTATATATAAATATATGTGCCAATATACTTTAATTTATATTATTCCCTTAGTTAATTGCTGCTGCTTCACTCTTCTCCCATATATTAACTCTAAAGATACCTTTTAGATTGAATATTGTGCTTGGTTTATCTTTGCTTCTATCCACTCTCCCAAACCCAGGAGTAAAGAGCATCACTTTCTTTTTATAATTTTTATATATTTTATAAATGAATGAATAAGTTTTATTTGGATCTTTTTGGGGTAATCAGCATGATATGATTCAGAACAAAAGAGAAATGTGACAATTACAAAGAAAGGATGATAGTGCTTACCTGGGAAATTATATGTAATGAGCAAATATATATTTCAAGTTGCTGCGGGGCGGATAAAATCTTGTGGGGGGCCTGATGTGGCCCCCAGGCCGTAGTTTGGAGACCCTACTCTATACACAGGTATACCTCTACTGGTACTCATACCACAGGTTGGGTACTGTTACACCAGTATATTCATGTCTTTTTAAGTGTCCCTATTGTAAAACGGCAGTCCTTGATACACAACTGCCTTCTCCATTTCTCTCTGAGTTGCAGAAAGATGAAACCTGAAAGATACAGTACATCCAGCTTTATTTGCTCAATCTAATCTGGTTTGAAAAACAGGAATGATGCCATTCCCCTGAAGTTACGGGTGTTCTGTGTAGGAGGCGATGATGGTTTACCCAACACAGTCTGAAGATTCAGATATGAGCTGCCAAGAAACGATACATAAGATTTCAGCTTGTTTTGATTCAATTTTTTTTAGATAACTGATATTATGAGCTATGTTTACTAAGAAGTGCTACTCCATAAGACACCTTCCATGCTGGAACACACCATATAGCCTATTCACCCATAAAGGGCCATATTTACCAGAGTGGTACATGCAAAAAAAATGTAAAGGTATGAATTAAAAACAAGACTGTGCACGTGCTATGTGCAGTGTCTGAAGTGCTGGAGGGCTTCATGACTACATAAGTTAGGGGCAGTTCACATCTGTTTCTGGCTGTTACATACTAAAGAATTTCAAGAAGAGAAAATACTGTGCACTTGATTGAACAGAGACAGCTCCGCCGGCAGTTGCAGGTGTTTCCCTGGTGATCTGTGTTCTGTGATCGCCATGACAATGGAAAGAAAAAAAAGATGGGCCCAAAATTCTACATTTTGTACACAATTAAATCCTGCACAGATTTGTTTTCTGAATGAGATACTTGAAATCCAACTGAAATAACAAGAATGAATTACCATACAGTAAATAAATAATACTTTCATTTTATGTAGTGCTGACAGGGTATCAAGTATATTACAAACTTTACAGGCAAATGTAATCCTGCCTCTAAAAACGTACAATCTATTATTTAGCACAGAGAGACAATGCTGTTTACAAATAGTAGATAGATCTTGGTAATATTGTAAACAGGAATAAGATCAATATCATTAATGCTATCATAGACACCATATTTTAAATGTCCTAGATTCATTTGCTCCACATCTGAAAAAACGCTATTTGAGGTCTTAAATGTTGAGATTTTAGAACACATTTGATTATCTTCCATTTTACAGAATTTCTAGAAACGGTATTAAAGGTATTAGAAAAATTGGTCTAGTAAAATACTTTTTCCTGATAACTCCCCTAACAAAATCCTTATTAG
The DNA here is from genome assembly GCF_040206685.1 of Ascaphus truei. Classification (NCBI taxonomy): domain Eukaryota; kingdom Metazoa; phylum Chordata; class Amphibia; order Anura; family Ascaphidae; genus Ascaphus; species Ascaphus truei. The sequence continues at coordinate 326,531,363 of NC_134486.1, forward strand.
ATGACATTCAAATTTTATGGTAACAAAACATAGTTACAATTTAGATCTGGTCCTTCATTTTTGTTGTTTCGATAAAGAAAATATTTAACATTTATGTAATAAAATACAAATAAAAAGTCATTATTTTCTTAGTATGATATTAATGTTAACATGCAAGGGACTATATTAAAGATTAGCTTAATCTTTGTATTGAAAATAACTTAACCTTCTATCAGATTTAACTTTCTACTAAAATGTGTACATGATTTAATTTGTATTAAGAAAAAAGTGAACAATTTGTGTTGTTGATGAATTTCCCCAAAACTGGGTGAATGGAAGAACAATAAAAAAAAAAACCAAGCCTAAAATGTGTTCTTATGCTTTGTTTTTAAGTTAATATGGTTATTATGTCTGTCTCTCAGTTTCATAATATATTTTAAAACATGCTACTGCATAAAACGTCATGCATATACATTCTCTGAGATGATATCTCAATTTACAGCAATAATAGACAGGCTTCCATACACCAAGAAGTATTAAAGGTGGAGTTCCCCTCTTAATATTTTTGCCCGCCCCCCCCCCTTTCTTTACATGGTTTAGCTCCAAGACCCCATGCTTCCCACCTAACACGGGACTTGGGGTTGCATTCACCTTGAACCTAGTAGACATCTCACTGATTTCCAAGTCAATCAAAATAACCATTGCAATGCAGTATGTTGTTTACAGTTAATGTTTATGCAATGGATTTTATACATGGAATAAGATGTTCTAGATTACATCAATCTGATTGGCCATTGTAATTAATGTGATTTTTACTGTGAATAAGATGTGCTCAGAATGTTAATCAATGCATTTTTCTGATTGAATAATGTCATTTTGAGTTATAATGTGAATAATATATGATTGGAACGTTATGGAATGCATTTTCTCTTATTGCCTTCTACAGTGAATTTAACTATTAAGATATATTATATAATTTTTGCTTCAAATGTTTTATGTTAAACATCCCCCTGACTGGCTACTGTTTTAGCCTCTCATGAAAACGTTTGCTAAAAAAACAATTCTGCTAAAAAATGGGAATGTTGAATGCTTTGACATTGTAGGAGAGAATACTACTTAACCTACAGATGAAAATTGTGTTATTTCTGCTGAGCAGCTTTGCTTACCAGATTCTCAACTAAGCCCTGCAATGCAAAGCAAAATTATACATAATTATATACTCAAAGTTTCAGTCATGTATTGGTGCAGTATTGCAGTGAGAGGACTGATAAGTTACAGCTACTGTAGTTTTTATGGCTATTTATTCTTCTCCACTTTGCTTCTCTTTATAATCTGTAAAAGTTTTTAATGTCTTGAAGACAGATTTTCATTGCTAAATAATATCTTGTCAAAGAAAGGGAAGCCAATATAAAGAGGGCACAAACAAAATTGGAAGAAATGACAAAATTACATCAAAGAGGGGATCAACATGTGGATCTAATTAAAGTAAATGAGGCCAAAACTGAACTGAATCTCCTTCTCATGGCTAAGGCAGAACAATCCCTCTCCTTTACTAAGGCTAAATTTTTTGAAAAATCTAATAAACCTGATAAAATGCTGGCCGCTAGACTTAGATCAGTTCCAACAAACCGTAATATCCACGCAATCAGACAAAAATCAGGTATTCTCTCAACTAACCCGACCCTTATAATTAAGGAATTCCAGGCCTTCTATACCAAATTATATGATGGTAATAAGACTAAACAAAGCAAACAGTTGACATCCCAAATGAAAAACTTCCTACATTCAGCTAATCTACCTATAATTACTCCAGACAACAAAGACAAATTAGCCAAAAATTTCACACTCGAAGAATTTCTCAGGGTTATTAAAGATCTCAAATCGGCTAAAGCTCCGGGGCCCGATGGCTTCTCAAACCTATACTATAAAAAATTCTCTCATATCCTCGCCCCAGTACTATTAAATATGTTCAACTTTATACTAATAGACTCCCAATTTCCCAATAGTATGCTCCAGGCATCCATAACACTAATCCATAAAGATGAAAAAGTCCCTACATATTGTAAGAACTACATACCAATTTCTTTAATAAACTCTGACTTAAAAATATTCTCCAAAATATTAGCTAATAGATTAAATAAAATCCTCCCATCACTGGTTCATCTGGATCAGGTGGGTTTTATCCCAGGAAGACAAGCTGCGGACAATACCAGATGCATTTTTGAGTTGGTGACATTAGCTACCAAAAATAATATACCATCAGTGGTCCTGAGCCTTGACACTGAAAAGGCGTTTGGCCGAATCGACTGGAAATACGTCAAAGACATTGCAGGCATTTGGAGTGCAAGGCACTTTCCTTAGAGCCATCAAATCATTGTACACTACACCATCTGCAAAAATATACTCCCAAGGTTTCTCCTCTGAGACATTTCCTATAAAGAATGGAACCAGGCAGGGATGTCCCTTATCTCCGCTGCTATTTACACTCTGTATGGAGCCTCTAGCTGCAAACATAAGAAACAACCCCAATATAGCAGGAGTTCAGGCGAAGAGCCAGATATACAAAATTGCACTTTATGCAGATGATGTGATCCTTACAATAACCAAACCTCAAACATCACTTCCAAATTTATACTCCACTCTGTCTTGTTTTAAGGATATCTCAGGTTTCAAAATGAATAGTAACAAGTCTGAGGCACTAAATATAAATCTGCCTAAAGATCAAATTAAATTGATTATTTAAACTTTGATTTTAAGTGGCAACCGAAGGCGATCAAATACCTAGGAATATTTATCACAAAAGACTATAGTACTCTCTATAGGGAGAATTACCCAAAGGTCCTGAGAACAATTAAATCTGATATTGAGTCGTGGTCCGGTCACGCTATATCATGGATAGGCAGAATACATAGTATAAAAATGAACATATTGCCCAGTCTCCTGTATCCTGTATCTTTTCCAAACTCTACCCATCCCATTGGTATTAGAGGAATTTAAGACCCTACAATCTATTATAAACAAATTTATCTGGAAAAATAAAACACCAAGAAATGGGAAGAAAATTTTAAATATACCAAACAAGATGGGAGGGCTGGGTCTACCATGCCCAGACATGCCAACTAATACTATGGCACTCTAATCCAGTCCACAGACGCTGGGTATCTTTGGAAATGGATTTTGTTGCCCCAGTTGAATTAAGTAATCTTCTGTGGTCCCCAGTGAGAAAGACACCGGAAATATTCAAATCCAGCCAAATTATAGTCCACTCACTCAAATTATGGGATTCCGGAGCGATTCGACACCTTCTTACAACACTAATACACTTATGACTCCACTATATGACAACCCAGAATTTAGTCCAGGAATGGGCCGTAATAGGTTTATAGACTGGAAAACAGCAGGTGTCAGAAGATTAAAAGATGTAGGCACAGAGGGAATTCCCAGACCCTTTGAATATTTACACAAAGAAAAGGCTATTCCAAAAATCAATTCCTCCAATACCTTCTATCCTTTTATAACAAAATCCGACCCCCCGAATTGCTAACTAGATTTGAGTCACTTTGTCTAGCAGTAACACATCTGGGCTGATATTTAACCTGTATGTGCCCTCCTTCTCATATGAATCAAAAACTGAAATATATGATATAATGGGAAGATGATCTGGGGGAGGAACTAGACATGGAAGACTGGAATTATATTTTTCAGACGGTTGCTAATTGTCAGGAAGCAGGGCTCACGCAACACCTCCTTACCTGCCTCGGAGGTCATTGCTGCCGCTCCTCGCTCCCCGCTGGCGTGTCCTCGGTGTGGGACTCTGCGATCTTGCCCGACGCCGGTTCTTGCGTCCGCCATCTTGTCGGGGCGCACGCAGGAGGATCTTGCACAGCGAGCGCCTCCGGCAGTAATTTATTCACTCCTCCAGTCTTCTAGCCACGCCCCCCTTGTACAACTGCAGCCCCGCTCCTACTCTCACACTCCACAGCTAATCACAGGCAAGGATCACAGCCTGCACCAGTCAAAAGGCGCTCCACGGCACCCCCCCACTCTGCCTCCTTCCCTGATTGGTCCCTCAACGTATATTACCCCTGTTCTCCCTGGGAATCATTGCTCTGCATAGCTTCTGCTAGTTGGGCTAGTACTCATGTGTGCTCTTGTTCTTCGTGTTCTTCAGGTTTGACCCAGCTTGGCTTTCTACTCTTCCTCTGGCTCTGGACCCCGGCTTACTCCTCACAATGCAGTCTCTCTCCACCCTTCGATCTCGGCTCGCTCCTCTACCTCCCAGACCTCTGGCACCCTCGACCCCCGGCTACTGCAATCACCACGATTCTTCTACCTCCGGACACGGCAAGTACCTTTGGTTCTCTTACTAAAGACTCCTGGCCTGGCAACTAATTACCACACTCCGGACACGCCCCTCTGCTGCGGGTGCGTGGTATTATACTTTCCACCTCAGTCTTGGACGGGTCTGGTCTGCGGGCAGCACTACCGTGACACTAATTCCTCAATGTGTATCACAATCAGAGAAAATGCCTACAAAGTTATGATGAGGTGGTACTTAACCCCCACGAGACTAGCTAAATTCATCCCAGAGTACCCAACAATATGTCCGAAGGGATGTGGAGTACAAGCCACATTTATACATATGTGGTGGGGGTGCACATTCATATCAGCTTTTTGGCTGGAAATCAAAATGTGGTCACAAAGGTTTTTCGGATTGGATCTACCAATGGATCCCTGGTTATTTAGATTAAACAAACCATATTACCTCCTCACGAGACATGAAAATAAATTACTATGCCACATATCTTCAGCCGCAAGAAACAACTATTCCCTCAATTCCTAAAGTTAAAAATAAAATCTGGCAGATTTGCTGCATGAAAAAATTGGTTAGTCTTAATAACGACACCTGCGCAGATTTTCAGAAGGTGTGATTACCTTGGATTTTGGGTGCTGGTCAACCAGAAATTAACACCCACTTAATTTTGCTGTAAAAAAGTTACTTATATTAATTGTGTGATTGAATATTATAAGATGATTTGTTAGGTAAAATTCTAAATGAATGTGTTCTTTCTCCTGTCTCTATTTTCTGTACCCTCCCCCCCCCATCTTTTATTTTCTCCATTTCCCCCTCTCCCTAAAATTTTTAATAAAAATTAAGTTTAAAAAAAAAATAATAATAATATCTTGTCATCAGAAAATAATAAGTGCATGTTTCAAAACATTAAAGCAGCAATACGGGTATCATTTTTTAAATATATATATATTTTTTATTACAGGTTTGAAGCAGAGAGTCTCCGGAGCTGAACTGTGTTAATTTCATCTCAGGGGACCCCCTTCTTCAGAAATCTTTACCTACGTAGGGGGTGCTGGTATCTCTTTTCAGTTTAAATGTCCTGGTCACACGAGCTAATAGGAAGCTGCACCGGATGATGTCACAGCTTCCAATTGGCCCACATGCCACAGGACTTTTAAACGCCACCATTATGTTAGGCGCAGAGTTTGTTTCACTGTTGAGATACCTGCACCCCCTATGGACGTAAGTATCTCTGGAAGCGGAGGGCCCCCAGAGCTGAAATCAACACAGTCCAGCTCCGAAGACCCTCTGATTCAATCCTGTAATAAAAAATAATAAAATATAAAAAAAGTGAAACCTGTATTGCTGCTTTAACATTTAACCATTTGATGGACACATTTTACTCTCTCTCTGACAGAATCGTTTAACTCCTTAATGACATTGACACAGTTGTGGAATGGCTTGATAAGAATTTGGTATTATAATGGTAATACAACTGTAGAAGTATTTAAAAATGGAATAGTTTCAAATCCTTTTGTTTTAATTTGACAGTGAGGCAATTGTATCCAGAAACTAAAAATAAAACATACCAATTTAATATATTAATATTTATTGATGTTAATTATTATTCTTTACGGACACTCTGATAGACAGACAATATTTAAAAATTATTTTGCATTGGAGTAAATAAACTCTTTGATAAAGCACCCTGCGCATGAAACGCCTCAGAGTGCATGTGCTAGTACTTTGTTGTATGTTTTTTAACATTTAATACATTTTTGGTCAGTATGTCCCAGCACCTCTTTTTGTGAATGAGCATTGCACCAGCAGAGTTTCTTCAATTGGAAGTCCTTCTACTTTACCTGATCTTTGCCTGGGAGCACGCGCACCGGGAGACTGTCCAGCGGTACCGTGAGTTTTTCTCCAGTCATCAACTTTATGGTGCTTATACTTAGCCAGTTGTTGCTGTAACCTTGATTATCTAAGATACTAGCCACCGGGTGACGGGGACACGTTAGGTCTTGTTTGCACAGGGCTTCGCACATATCCTTCTCCTAACCAAGCTTTCATATGGACTGTGCTTGTTTGTATTCTACTCCTACTGCTGTCACTACAGGAATTTGACCGTCGTTGTTGTCATATATATAGAAATTACATATATGAGGAGTTCTCTTGAGCACTGGATTGGGAGCTGGTTCAAGTTCTATTTTCGGAGTAAAAATATCAACAGATTTATAACTGAAAATGTATTTCTTTCACTGTAAAATGTCCACTTACTTTTAGTGTAAAAATAATGCACTATATGGGCTAGATTAACTAAAGGTTTTTTTAATATAGCTGTGTTAAAATGTGGTGCTATAAAATAAATGAAATTGCTGCAATATATTTTGGAATGACTGCTCTGCTCACTAAGATATCTTTCCATTCCCCATCCTCACTTGCCAGTTTCCAATCCCTCCTTCACCAATACACCTCCACTCTCAAATCGCAAAAACAAATATACTATAACACCCTTATCACATCACTAATTCTTCCAGTGGGGGAGTTCCTATAAAGAGATACCCTTTTGGCTCAAGGAATCCCTCTGATAAAGTGCCATCATGGCGGGAAACGCGTTAGTGGTTTCTGTTTTTAAACCTTTTTAGGCTATCATGCCTCAATAAACTGTTATTTTTGCTATTATTGCCTCAAGTTCTCTCCTTCGCTGTGCTCCTTCTTCGCAGTCATTTGCTATTTCACCTCACTATCACCTCATCCATGTCTACTGCTCCACCCTAAACAATTTGTTACGACCCTCCCCATCTCTCTCACCTAATCCACCTTCTCCCCTCTCAGCCACGGACCTTGCCTCCTACTTCTCACAAAAAATGAACAACGTCCATGCTTCCTTCCCCACTGCTGCCCCTCCTCCCCCACCATCCACCACCCTACTCACTCCTTCCCCTCCTTCAGCCCAACCTCTGATGAAATCATCAAATGCTCTAATCCTGGAGAGAAGATTAGCTCAATTGCTCAACCTTAATATTCAAATAAATAGATAATGGGGTGCATGTGGAGTGAGTACTAACAATACCAAATTATCAAAGAGTGATCACAGAAAGAAACCCCAAATGTTTGCACTCTACCATTAATGATAAGTTTTGAACAAAGAATTATCTTAATATCAATTGAGTATTTCAAGATTTAATTCTGAGAAGGGGAAAATCCAAAAAATAATTATTTTTCTCTTCACCTTCATCCACACCCATTACCTCCTTCCCATTGTCCAGTCTGGTTTCCGTCTATTACACTCTACTGAAACTGCCTACTTACAGTACCATTCATAGCTTTATCCCCCAAGCGTGTCACTCCAAACTCTCCTGCATCCTCATTCTCCTCGACCTCTCTTCAGCCTCTGGCACTGTCAAATACCTCACTTTCATCTCCACCCTCACCAACCTTGGCATCACTGACAGCAACCTCTAATGGCTCTCATTCTATATCTTCCACAGCTCCTACTTTGTGACTTTCAACAATTCATCCTCTCCACCCACCAGCCTCCAAGTGGGTATTCCCGGAGGCTCCGGCCTTGGTCCTCTTCTCTTTTCCCTAAACACTGCCCCCCTCTTTGACCTCATCTCCTCCCATGGATTCAACATCCATTTTTTTGCAGATGACATCCAAATCTATTTCTCCTTCCCACTATTCTAACCCAAACTTTCCACCCGTATCTCTGCTTGCCTTTCTGCCTTTTCCACCTGGATGTCCTCCCACTTCCCACAAATTAGCCCAGCTAAAATTGAAGTCCTCTACTTTCCTGCTTCCTCCTCCCTTCCATCCTCCCTAATCCCCACCATCTCCTCCCCCCCCCTCACCATCTCCCCATCTGCTTCTGCTCGTAAACTTGGAGTCACCCATCCCTTCTCTTCACCCAACACATCACCTCCATCACTACCACCTGTCGTTAACACCTATACAACATAAAAAAATGTGTCCGCTCATTTCTCTCTCCACAGCCAAACTTCTCATCCACTGCCACGTCTTCACCCATCTCAACTACAGTAATTCCCTTCTCCTCTGTCTCCCCTCTACTCCTCCATACCTCTCCAAAAAATCCAAAACGCTGCAGCCCATCCACTTCTGAATCTCCTCCACTCTGCCCATGCCACCCCTCTTCTCTCCCAACTCCACTGGCTACCCTTCCAACAGCATTTCCTCTTCAAATTCCTCACCCTGATCTGCAAATCTTCCCATGGTCTTGCCACGCCTTACTTTTCATCACTCATCTGTCACTACACCCCTTCCCGTCCTCTACACTCCCTGACTGCCACAACCCTCATTCCCACCAGCCCCCTTAACCTCCTCTCTATTCTGATAATTTGCCTTACTTGTCCCCTTCACTGGAACAATCTCCCCCACCGCATTCAACCTGCCCCCTCCCTACCTATTTTCAGAAGCCAACTCAAAATTCATCTCTTCTCCGTCACATTCCTGGATTCCCCGTTAACCTCCTATCCCATTCCCTACCTTCCCCAACATCCATGATCTCACCTTTCTTCACCCTTCCTAAGCCTTCCTAAAGTCTCTCCAAAACCCTCCAAAGTCACCCACCTCATTGATACAATTGCCTCTGCTGTCCCCACTGTCAGACCCTTCACCATGCTACAGATAAGACTAAATCCAGAGACCTAACCCCAACCCCTGCCCACTAACCAAGCAAGCTCTCAATGCACCTAAACCATAGCCCAACCATAATGTTCCAACCCCTACTGACCACAATAACATCTTAGCAATTACTTTATAATCAAATCTATATGTAACACACCTTTGCTTTACTAACTAATGTACAGCACCCTGGATAAGAGCGCTATATAAATGTTGTTATAAATAAATAAGAATTATTTATTCGTAAATGGGATAAGAAGTGCCGCTCATTGGCATACATGAAAAATGTGTCAACTGCAGTAAATAACTAGCCTTTTTAATGCCTGTGGCTACACATGCATTGAAAAGAAATACCTTCAAGCACAAAAGGGGTTAACACACAACATAAACACTGTACAAATAAAATACATCCATATGTGCGAATATTAACCACTTAGTAGCCCAAGTGGTCAGCTAATCATGGGTTGACCATGACTAATTGGCGACTTCGGTAACTGTGGGGTTAATATATTAGTACCATAATGAAAAAACGACTATCGCACCAGGGAAAAGCAACCACGTCAACGTTGATGAATCTCAGCAACGTTTGTTCACATATCAGTGAGCAGAACATGTAATAAAACACGTTTCGGGGGGACTAGTAGCCACCCAATACTCTCGAGACAGCCAGCAAGGGGCAAGAAAAAGGTAGCCATAAAGAAGCTACTGTTCTATCACCAGAAGCTTGCAGACATCCTGCGAGTAAGCCAGGAGAATATTGCTTTGCTATTGTTAATATATTAGTATGTTCTACATTTTTAATATGATGTATTTTTATGATCTACAAAATTCTAGGTATGGTAGTCTTATATTGCCTTTGTATATAGTGGTAATTATATACATACAGTAGACAAGATAAGCTTAACGCAAGTCTGAGGTAGGTGACAAAAATCACCAATATATTTTGGAAGTAGTCTGATGTATGGGAGTTTAGTGAATAGCATGTAAATAAGTAATTTTTCATTAACTATTCATTTGCATATATTGCGTTGAAAATAATGCTGGCATATTGACACTGCAACACAAAACCTAACCTCTGCTCTACTGCTGCAGATATGGCTTTATTGAATACGGTAGCATGATAAATAAAACTTGCGTTAAACAATTTTTTCAATGATCTTTTAGTGAATCTAGGCCCGTGTGTCATCTTCTGATGTGTCTACTTATATTCCTTTTAAAAATGAGATACTTGCAATCAAAGTTATTTAAGTGGAATAATCGTGTAACAGAAATGCATTGTAATCACAATGAACTTCATGTAGACATTTCGCCAGCACTGTCTCAGAAATTACTGATAGCAACCATTACCTTTTTCTGCTTCATTAGCATTACAGAAGAGAGTTCTGCTGAGATGTTGTAACAATGTGACAATTCTCTTTCAGTTTTACTCTGTGCTGTCAAAAAACCGTGAAGTAAATTGTCTAATTAACATCAAATGATACATTTCTAAACCAAGCTCTTCAAGATACAGTAGCAAGTCATTTCGTTTTTTGTCCATTCTTACTTATTGTGATGCTGCCAGTTACATTTTTAGATCGTTGGGTAAAATAACACCTACCAATTATCTTTACTTTACTCTATGGATTACAAAAAAAATATACAGAAAAACAAAAAAAATGTATCCCCTAATACTACAACTCCTTTCTTCATAAATTCACATTATAAGACTTAGAACAGCAATCTGACTTGTTTGTCTCAAAAACAGATTTTTTTCCTTCTGTGGTACCCTCTGAAATTTGCTAGTCCCATTCTCTTGAAACCTCTTTATGGTAACTTTGTGCCATATTCCATACAATGCCAAGTCCCAAAATTGAGGGTCCCATTGATGGATTACAAAACCTGCTAGACATTGCTACAGAAAACAAATCATAAAACCGTTATTTTTAGGTAGTGTATTATTTAAAAAACAAAAAAGTCACGCTCAAGGAATAAGGCTGTCATAATAGTAACTTATGTCTAAACGAGAATGCTGCTTTAAGTAGAAAGTCATTCAAACTCATCTAAAATATTTTAGATTCAGGATCAGGAAGGACATACTGTAGGCAAAGTACTAACACCCCAAGACAGCAGTAAACAGAGTAGCATAGGTCTCCCACCAAAAATCTTACTGTAACAGTAATAGAGACCATAAGGTCTCTATTACTAGGAACCTAGACAGTGGTGTTTGAACTCAGTCCTCAAGAACCCCCAACAGATCCAGTTTTAAGGATTTCCCTACTTCAGCACAGTAATCAGTAGCTCAGTCATTTTCACTGAGCCACTTGTGCTAAAGCCGGGATATCCTTCAAACCTGGCCTCTTGGGGATTCTTGAGGACTGAGTTTGATCACCACTGCCCTAGATATAAAGGAGAGGAGATGGATATATGGTAAAGACTAAAAAGTAAGTCAATGGTGCAAACATATATGGGAGAAAACATTTTTTCCTAGAAAAATACGTTCTAGATTACATTTGTATTCTATGAAGTTGGAGGTATGTATAATCAGGGAAAACAATATTTAGTTACTGTGATTGTGTTTGGTTTTTGTTGATAGGCTCTCTGGAGAGGCACAGGGAGTACATTATAGAACAGACATATTAACATTCTAAGTATTAATTAACATTAAGTATAAGGAGAAAGGCTTAAGGGACTGTTTCTATAAACTCTGAAGAGTCTGATCATGGTCATTCAATGGGAGTATTTGGTTGATGGCAGAGCGATCCTCCCTTTTGGAGTTTATAGAATCAATCCCGAAGTAGAATTTCAAGTATATAATATGTAGAGATTGGGAAATAGTCTAAGTAGACTATTCTTACCATAATCATTTTTAGTCACTAGGATTTTTGGTGGTAGTTAGCTGCTGAAATGGATTTGTAAGCTTCTGTACTGCAGTATGATAAGATATATGTTCATAAATATATTTCTAATGTACACCACAACTAATGCTGAGGCAGCAGAAAACTATTAGTATTCAGACCACAGAGAAGCAGAGATGTGCCAGAGATTTGGGCCAAAATAATAAGATATTATCCTGAACCAGATATTTTTAGTTATCTGCATATATTTTCTTATCCCAAGTACTGTAAATAGCTCAAAATGACCGTACAGCATAGGATTAGCTGCACAAGTACACTTGGGGATATTTGGGGTCTGCGCTGAGCAGCTGAAGCTGAAGTTTAACATAAACAAATCTAGGGCACAGAAAGTATTGATATAATTTTAGGACATTGTTATTATTTCTGTACCAGAGTATAATAAATGAAAATTCAGCCCAGTTCATAATATTTGACAAAATGTTCCAATGCTCCTAATCTAAACACAGGTAAATGAATTAAAATGCACCTGCATCAAACAATACAGCAGTTAGTTTTACGTGTACTTTCAATTGACATCAGCCACTTTCTTGATGAGTTCGCAAATAGTGAGTAGACAAAAAAAAAACATTCTACAAGTGTATCTGTCCATTTAGAGAAATGTGCCATTTATTATGGGACCCAAGGAGGAATAAAAATATCCTAACAAAAAGAGTAAAATACAGTATTAAACTCAAAGGTTTTTAAGCTAGATTTGCCTCTGCATACAATGTTAGACGAGCAATTATCATGGGTCATAACATACTCTGGAAAAACTGAAGCAGCAGCTCTCATATTATCTAGTAAAATGTTAGACAAAACAAAGGGAAACTAGCAGCTTCAAGGAAATAATATTTTCCACATACTGTACAAAGCCCTGGTAAGTTCTCAATTTAAGTAAAGTTTCCCCTTTCCAGGGTGCAAGGTTTTGGAAGAGAATGGAAGCTTACAGTACAACAGAGGGCAATCAAACTGATAGTTGAGCAGTAATCGACAACAGCATTGTATTTGTTGGTGCTGGTCTACAGCGAGCATCAGTCCATGAGCCCAGCCAGAGTCCATAGGATCCCTAACAGAGACTTTATAATTGGAGCACTTGTGATTTCCACACGCCTGGTTACAAGAGAGAATCCTATGGATGTATAGCTGAGAGAGAGAATATATTGGAAGACCTTATGCAGAATGGGGTCAAAATCTGAAAAGGTCCATTGGAACGTGAGAGTAAGCAAACAGACAAATAGTTATTACTGTTAATACATATATGAAAACATACTGTCTTTAAGATGATTGCTGCTTCTACTTGACTTGTCCCAGCATATTTACATTATCCACCAAGATATTGGCTAAATGGCTGTTAACCATTGCTAGGATACAGTAGTTGTGGGGCCTACTTCCATCATATAGATTCAAAGTATTCCCATTAAGCTTATAGAGATAATGTAGCGATTGAAGGATCCTTTATAACAGTGGTCGCCACAGTAAGTTTACTTTGTACCATACTAGCTACTTGTCACAAGGGCAACTTGCATGCACAATGAAACCATTTATGCCTAAAGACGTACTCTGCTAATGAATAAGAAATCTGTAAACTAGAACAAAATCAAAGCTGGTAAGCTTGTAATGCTCAAAATGTTTCCAAGAACAAGCATCAGACTTCGCAAAAAAAGTTTTGCATTTTCAGAAACCAATTTCAGACTAGACTGATCTAATTTACAAAGAACACGCAAAAATATGCAAAGGGACTCCAATGTGAGTGACTGTGACCAAACCTATTTACCACATTTACATATTACCTCTGTAGTTTAAGATCCCCTAAAAATGTTGGTCAATTTACATTGTCTAACAAAAAATAAAAATAGGAGCGCATGAAAATGAAACCAAGAGAAGCCAAAATTAATACATATATTTTATATCAAAGAAAATAGTTCATCGTACAAACATACATATCAGAAATACATAATAAAACCTGTCTAAAATGACACTAATATAATGCAACAGAGCCCTAGCCACGTAGGAGTAAGGGGTGTAAACACTCAAGTACACAGGCCCTAGTTGTAACAGGAAGGAAGAGGTGCTAGGAAAGCTAGATGACACAAGAAAAACAGATCTTAGGCACTTAAAATCTTCCGTGTACTCCTCGTGACAGGCTGGGCTCCAACAGCAACACAAACAGACCATCGTCACGGCCGTGCGTCGCTGCGTAATGACGTTACCAATGAGTTTCGTGTCACATGACACTTCATCAGGGGTACCCTATGAGTGTGGCTCCCAATAATATGCAGAAGATACCCCACCATGCCCCTACCATGCCGTTTTCTATCCTCTCCTGTTGACTAGGGCTTGTCATGTGCCAGGTGACAGGGAACTTACTGCCTGCGCTCACCTCCTCCACGGCTAGGCGTCAAATGATGTTGCGTGGTCATGTGACGTCATGTCGCCATGGCAACACGTCGCGTGACCCCGCGGCATCATTTTACGCTGGTTACCATGGCGTCGCTCTAACGCTCACTCTGTTCATGTAACGCAATCTGCAAATAACGTATATTATATATATATATAAAAGGATAATATACCTCTGAAACACTAAATCAGGAGACAGCACTCTGGTATGAACAATAAAGGCAATTATATTAGCAGGTAGACACACAAAGTACCAACGTTTCGGTTCCCAAAACGGGACCTTCCTCAGGGTGGTACAGGTCCCGTTTTGGGGACCGAAACGTTGGTACTTTGTGTGTCTATCTGCTAATAGAATTGCGTTTATTGTTCATTCCAGGGTGCTGTCTCCTGATTTCGTGTTCCACGGTATCGTATCCTTATATTATTTTTATGGGACATGCACCTGCCTATATATGCTTTCTAGTGGAGTGCTGACTGCCTATTTACTATATATATATATATATATATGTAGCCCTGGTCTCCAGCAGCTCCTAGAGACCCCCCTCTTTTGGAGCAGCACGGTCGCGGGTGCCGTGGGAGCCAGCGACGGACCCGACGGCTGCTTACAAAGGTGGGGGCCGGAGCAGGGAGCAGCGCGCTACCTGAGAGATGCGGCCAGTTGCCGGGGATGCGATCGGGCCGTTGTTAGGGCCGCGGTCGCATCGCGAGGGTCCCGGCATCTCGGGGGGAAGGAAGCCGCCATTAGTAGTGCTGTTGCGCATGCGCAGGGGCTAGGAGCGCCGGGAGGCCCACTGATAGGTCGCGCATGCGCAGTTAAGGTTAGTCAGCCCCCAGGGTGCATAGGGGCAGAGCCACCTGACCCCAGGGAGCCAATAGGGCTGGAGGATGACACTGCAGGAGCAAAGGGATACATTTCGCGGGCTTGGCACTACGCAGTTAGTCAGAGCCAGGAGCAGCCAAGGGAAGGAGGTGGGGTACAGGAGTCAGTGACTCCCTGTACTAGGCCAGCAACCCACAAGGCCCGAGATAGCCCTGAGTCACCCAGTAGAGTGAGTGTTGCCAGGGACAGCCCTCAGGTTAGGGACCCTGTCACTTACGTCAGTTGGGACCTGGAAGCTAGGAGTGAGCAGGAAGGGTGTAGGGAGCAAGTGAATCTCCTGCACCAGGTAGGTTCCCCAATCCCAGGTAGGCCCCAACTCACTCTCAGGCTAGTGGGTAATTGACAAAGACGGCCCTAGGTTAGGGACGCTGCCCTTAAGTTCGTGAGGTGCCTTATTGTCCGGTCACAGCGGTCAGTGCTGTGAGGGCGGACAAGAGGGACTAGTGTTAGGTTGCAGTGCGTTGCTGCCAGGAGTAGGAGAGGTTAGGTAGTGTGGGTGCAGGGGGTCAGGGACCCACCTGCATAGGATAGGCTACCTCGTAGGCCCTAGGAGTTTCCCCTTAAGCCATTCTAGGTTGCTGTGCTGTAGGGGCGGCCTATAGTACAGCGAGTGTCACGTTAGTTCAGGGAGTCAGTTAGGGACTCCCTTGACGCTGTACATCCGTGCAGAAGGTTGGGCGCTGTTCTTCGTTGCGGCTGCAGAGGCTATCCTGGCTGGATCTCCCCGGACGGAGGATCCTGTCGGTCGGCAGGAACTCGATGGATCCTTTGCGAAGCCGTTGCCGATCCGAGCACTGGAGTGCTCGGCAGGTACTTTAGATCCACAAGTGCACCAACGGTCCCTTAGTTTATTTGTGACTGCGCAGTCACCCATATCCTCTCTCTGCAAGAGTGCGGGACAATGGGTGGGGATCAAATGGACACGGGGTGGGATCACCCGGTGTAGGGGGAACGTCCTGTGAGCTGCCTTAGTTAGTGTCGCCTCTAGAGAGGGACACCAGTTATTATGTTTGACAGTATATGTATATGTTCCTAAGTAAAGTCTATTGGTTATTATACATTACGGTGTGCGAGTATTTGTATTGTCCTGCGAGGATCACTCCCCCTCTGGTGGGAGCCATCGCAGGTGGAGGCGCTGCACCGAGTACGAGGTTACTCTTATTATTACTATAATTGCCCCAGGTTCCCCGTGGCGGAAGCTCAGCCCTCTTGTGAGCCTAACAGGTAAAGCACCACACCTGGTAACACTGTATGTTCTCCGCACCCACTCTATATCTGCGATTGGGTGGGGTGGAATACCCGTTACATATATATATATCAGAAAAAACAAAAGAAAATGAAGTAGCGCCTCTAATATATCCTAAACAAAGCTATAAATTAATTAACCCAACTGTAAGTGCATCCAGAGGGGTGGTAAGAAATTAGCAGAATAAAACTGTGAACCAGTATAACAGAGAATTAAAAAATAATATATGTGATGTTAAAAACACCAACCTAATACTTTAATAATACAATATAAACAAAGATGAAAATAAAAGGATATAAAAAATAAAAAAAAAACCTAATATATATATCAAAAATATAAAAATATATGAAAAATATAAAAACTTTAAAATAAAAAACCTTTGTTAATAACCTCTGAAAACACAAAGTCCTGTTCCAAAATTAATGACATCCAGGTATATGGCAGCCTGTTTCAAAAGGGTTCACTACTCCCTGATTATACCTATGAAAAAAAGAAAAGAAAACAGGCGCACACCTAGTGCATTATCGTTATAACAAATGTTTATAGAACACTAAAATCAATCAATTGCAAAGTTCGTGAGCAAATGACAGCTTCTGTCTAACCACGCCCCAGGGCGTGTTAGACAGAAGCTGTCATTTGCTCACGAACTTTGCAATTGCTGTATGAGAGACGCTACATGCTGTATGAGAGACGTTGGATCCTATTCCCCCGGTACATCACTGCCAGCACTGAGAATCCGGAGTTGCTGATTCCCGGAGGGACTTCCTGTGCTGGGCGCCAAATTGGAGGGACGTCACTTCCGGCCATTCGGCTACACGGAGTAAAGACACGAGAGGACGCCATTGCTGAAATCGGACGGCGGTGTTGGCACATGAGAGCCTATCTCATATCTGCTTTCAAATTTTGTACCTTTGTGAGTGGGCATTTGATTGATTTTAGTGTTCTATAAACATTTGTTATAACGATAATGTACTAGGTGTGCGCCTGTTTTCTTTTCTTTTTTTTCATATATATATATATATCAAAGAATGAATGGGTTGAAAAGGAAAAAGTCTGAGACATCAAGAAATGGTGAAGAAATTAAAATGGCAATGGGTTGTACATATCGCAAGAAGAAATGTTCATCGTTGGACAAAGATTGCATCGTCTGGATTCCAAGAGAGATTAAAAGTCTAAGATGTCAATGAAATATTTTCATATAATGTTATTAATTAAGCTTTTGTTGCATATTACGGCGAATTGCAAATGTTTCTGTCTGGGTCAGCACATATATAAATGACTATATATTAAAGCAGCAGTTCATATTCATTTTATAACCAGGTTAGGTCAGAGGGAATGAGATGTGAACATAAACAGCAATGAATTGCACAAACTAGAAATGGTTTTGGGGTCTTTGTTTAGTAAGAAGAGGCACTCATAATATGACTGGCAATACCTCATGTATTGTAAGCAGAAATCAGGAAAAATCACATGGTTCCTAATGGTTCTCAGGGAGTTCAGTATAATGATTATGGTGATGGTCTCACTTGTGGGTTTAATTTCTGTCACTTACAGTTCATGTGATCAGTCTATATTCGTATAAAAATGAGATACAGTATGTATCTCAATGTTTACTTCCTGTTAAATAACTTAACATACAAATGAACAAATACATATAGAAAGTAACACACTTAATAGACAAACTAAGTGTGGTTATGAATCTAAGGTTGGAATTCACTAAGCTCTGATAAAGGGCCTTGGAGTTCAATCAAATGTTAACTTCCATTCAAGTCAAAAGCAGTTAACAAAGGATCAAGCTCTTATACCCTTATGGTGCATAGTGAATGCTGGCCTAAAATTCCTCTGTACATTAGGCTTCAAACACAACCTCTAACCTTCTGGTTCTACCTACAATGGCTGTAAACATAGAAATCAATTCTATTGAATTGATTTACTCCTACATATGAAGAAAATTGTTGTACAATATCCTGAGAAAAGCTTTGGGAATGTCAAATACAATGTTTTCCAAACTTGCTTTAAACTGATCAGTGTCAGAGTCCCTCTAAGCATTTAAGACATTAAGGGCTATCAAATTGGGTTTGTTGTAATGCTCATCATTATAAAGTTAAATTAGCAGCTTGTGTTTTGGGAAATCTTTTTAACTCACACTTACAATAACCACAGTACAACGCTGTCATGTATTCTTGTAAAAATTAGAGTAGAAAACATCTCACGAATGCTACACTGCCTGAAATATTGATTTTGTGAAATGTTGCTAATATACTGTAGGTAATCAGTGGCCCAAAAGCCACCTGTAGTCGTAAATGGTTAAAATGTGACAGAATCAGTGTGCCAAACCCCCCATTTTTTGTATATTTTATTCTGCTGCAATTGACCGGTAAAATATTGCAAATCTTGCAATGATTTATAACTCTTTACTTTCAGTTTATATAGGATTTTGCATTGTGACTAACAAAAGGAATTATAAGCGGCTCTCTAAAAATTACCTAAGCGTGACCTGTGGCCTTCTTTTTACCTAAGGTTGCTGATCATTGTTCTAGAAGCACTGCTGGCACCTAATCCAAAGTAATAACTATCAAAATGTAATTCCCAACATAACATTCCTTTCGGCTGCTGTCTGGAGAGCATAGATGTAGGCAGGGCATGGTCCGTGAGTCATCATTCCTACAAGACACACTCGGCTGCTCAAATATTTTAAGCTACTGTATGTATCTCCATTGCATTTTATGGGATGTGTCTTAAACTCTTCATTACTGGGCAATACTGCAGTACTGTATTTAATGAGGAAAAAAGTCTCTTTTTGCACTACCCGTACCTCTCGTTTACACTCTTTACTTCACACATTAACTTTGATGCCCAATGAGTGAGAGGCAAGTTGTCTAACATATTCAGTATGTGGTTCTTACATGGTTAGCATATTGTATATATTGAATAAAGGGAGTTGCATGGAAACTACTGTACCCATCTATACGTTTAAAAAAAAAATAATGTAAGGATGACGGGATTTATGTACATTTTCATTTACAAAGGCAGCATGGCACCTTTCAGCTGTGTATTTTATTTCACCGAGTGGCGGTAAAGTGCCAATTTCTAAACCCACATGCTATGCAGAAAATTAGCTACCCTGTAGAACTATGTAAATCTTGTTTCCATTAGACGTGTGTTTAGCAAACCTTCTACTGACTTATACATCTGTTGGTCTTTTATTCGTATATCTTTAAAAAAGAATAGCCCAGTTGGGTGTAGCTGGAAAATTTGAAGGCACTTGACTTTAAAATATATCTGCCAAGTAACCGTTATAACCACGCTTTAATGATCCAATCCTGGCTTTGCAATAACAGAGTTATAGCAGATCTGAACACCAACATGTATCTACATCACTTCTGATTTAGAAACAGGTGGAAAGTACAGTACTTAAAAAGTATCTGTTTCATTTTATGTTTGAGTGTTGCCAGACTAAGTGAAGGATGACATTTAAATGTACTGTATGCATTATTGTTACCATGAATATTACAATGAGAAGGATTTGGGTTTTCTTAGTACGTTTTGGTTGCTATTACTTGGGCAATACTTGTTCAAATGACAGAGTATTTTGTTTGGGGCTTTCTGGAGACTATACAAACGATTTGAAAGCAATAGATTTTGAATCTCTTTATTAAACATGGGTAGAGCAAACTCATTTCTGGAAAGTTATATCAATTAATAAAACAAATAGGTTGTGCTTTAATGATTACACTTCTCATGTGATTGAAGAGCAATCCTGCAATCATTATTGTTTTTTTTTACATGATTGGAACTGGGGCGTCCCAAGATCCTCACAGATACAGGTACCTGTGCCCCCTTATGCAGAATTCAATATGGCCACCAGTATCGTCCAATGGGAAGCCAATGACATTGTGGCTAACTATTGGCCCACAGGTCCTACGAGATTTGGGGGCCATATTGTTTCCCCAGCAGAGAGCATTAAACCTGTTTTTTCACTGGTAGTGTATCTCGGGAATCAGTGAGTCCTCGGAGATGAAAAAAAAGCACAGTTCTGCTCTGGAGTACCCCTCCGGTTATACATAGATAAAAATCTATTAAAAAAAGTATTTTGTTCCTTTACATCCTGATTGAGAAACACTGATTTATACTAACCCCTTTTTCAAATATACCATGTATAAAGTTCTGAAAAGCTAGTATTTTTACCCTGACCGATTATATACCTGATTGAAAAATTACTCACTAAAAAATATAAGAGACTGTGCATCCTACATTTGACTTACATTCCAATTAAGAGCTCCAGAGGTGATTCATATGGCAGCGCTAGTAGTGACTGTGGCAGTCCTTTTATATGTACAAGGTAGGTTTAAATTACATTGGTTCTATAAAACAAGACAGCAACTACACTAAGGCTGAGTATGTTCATGTAACGTGTATGGCTACATTTTAGCTTTGGAACAATTTCTTTACCTACACATATCTATAAATAGAAACAACATCAGGGATAAAGACTTACCATCCACATGTCAGGGAAATACAGAAAGTAAGCTGTTTTTCTCAGCTCTTTTGGCATTTCCACTTGCCAAATATGCTATTTGCAATTTAAAATTGGCACCCTTTCTATATAGACAATTAGTTGAACGCAGTTGGCAATCAACTTTGTTTACAATACTGCTCGCTCGTATTCTGCCTCATACAAGCATCAATACTCCAGCAAAACAATATTAAGTTTATATTAAAGCAGTCACCCCAACTGCTTGTTTAAAATAATAATCTTACCTGAACAGGGGATCCCCAGGAGCTAATCAGAGGTCAAGAGTTATTTAAGTTTTTTAGTCCCAGTTTCGACACAAAAAAATAAGGCTACGGACTACAAGCATGACTGCTGGGGGGTCCAGAATAGAAAGCCATTGGAGAGAGCCCTCATCCCGGTTGCTATATTGTTTACCCAGTTTGTCCGGTGGACAGCTGGTCAACCCTGAACTCCGCTGCTCCAGGACCGCTGTGTCCTCGGATGTAGGGGACCACCGAATGAGTTCCGAAGGACCTCACAGTTTAGATAAGATTAATAAAAGCCAGGATTGCTGCTTTAATATTTATGCAAAAATTGTACATTGATACAATTCATGGGACCAGTAAAATAATTATTTTATTAAAAGTATCAATTGATTATGTGCCAATTTCATGGGTTTTTTTATTACAATTTCAACACATCATTATGGTGACAAAGTCCTTTACAATGTACTACATGCTAACACAGAACATATATTATTAGGACATCTCTATACACTAATCATTAAAAAAAAACATCTTGTTTTACAAAAAGTACTTAGAGAAAATGAATGGAAAAAAAGTGTCAACATCAACAAAAAGCAGTTTGCCCATTATACCACTACTTGATGAATTGAATTGCTGGGGATATCACAAAACTACCAGCAGGGTGCACATTGTAACTGAATTAATGGTGCTGCCCTTCGAACCTTAAAAATCTGCCCTACTGTGTGCAATTTAAATCTCGAATTAATGGGCTATCGTAAATATTCTCTTTAAAAACAGGACTCCTACTCGTTGCGCTTCACAAAAGCATTCCTTTCTATTAGATGTTTTGTACCACACATATAGTTTACTTGTGACATTTAAAATTTGGCACCCTGACTATATATAAAAAGATAACACACCACCTTATGTTTTACTAGCCAAGAATAAGAGCACCTCAACAACAACAAAACACACAAGCTGCTATTATATTGCATGTGAAATGTGTGAGACAACAAATTACATTTTCTCTTAACCTGAAACAGGGCCAAATCCTTGAGTGGAGAAAAACAGAAGTTGTGATCTCATATTTTTGCCGACCCACATATGAAACTGGTGTCATAATATCTAGTGAAGTTACATTAAAGTGAGTGCCATCTTATCCAATGCAGGGAAATAAATTAGAGTTCAAGTACTGTACGTATCTCTTTGTGACATGAACAGAAAATTGCAAACATGCATTGCACTACGGAGGAAAAATCCAGAGGGGAACTCCAAAAGATAAAAAAATTATTTTATTTGCCCATTGTTAAAAACCAAGACACAAAGAACATCCTACATATTTTGTGTTCTCAAGCGCTTTATGAAGGAGTGCGAAATGCGTAGGAGGTTCTTTGTGTCTCGGTTTTTAACCATGGGCTAAATAAAATGAATGTTTTATCTTTGGCATTTCACCTCTCAATTTTTGCTCATTAGTGCACCATGTGTTTGCAATTTTCTCTACCTGTTGCAGTGTCTAGTGACAATTTGCACACTATGGAGCCCCTCATCGGTGGAAGAACGGACAACAGATGCTCAAAATTGCAGAGGGAGGGCAGTAAAAATTCCCTTTTATTATAAAGGCTCTATGTAGGCATTATTTAAACCTCAACATTATTTATTGATCAACTATCTACATAGGGGAGTTCCCTAAATAATCATACATGGAAAAATATGATAACATTTTAATATTTATGCTTTTAATCCCGAGGTGGGCAACCCTGTCGCCAATCTCCACAAGTGGTGATTTGGCCATGAAAATGTGGTGAATTTGAGTTTGCCAGCTCCCACAGTAAAATAAACTTTTTCCTGATGGCGTGTGCTGATTTACGCTTTCTGAATGAGTCAACGAAGTGAACCAGCATCACAGGTGATAGTGCTGAGGTGAGGGAAGCAGCAGCAGGTGATAGTGCTGGGGTGAGTGAAGCAGCAGCAGGTGATAGTGCTGGGGTGAGTGAAGCAGCAGCAGGTGATAGTGCTGAGGTGAGTGAAGCAGCAGCAGGTGATAGTGCTGAGGTGAGTGAAGCAGCAGCAGGTGATAGTGCTGGGGTGAGTGAAGCAGCAGCAGGTGATAGTGCTGAGGTGAGTGAAGCAGCAGCAGGTGATAGTGCTGAGGTGAGGGAAGCAGCAGCAGGTGATAGTGCTGAGGTGAGTGACGCAGCAGCAGGTGATAGTGCTGAGGTGAGTGACGCAGCAGCAGGTGATAGTGCTGAGGTGAGTGAAGCAGCAGGTGACAGTGCTGAGGTGAGTGAAGTAGCAGCAGGTGATAGTGCTGAGTGAGTGACGCAGCAGCAGGTGATAGTGCTGAGGTGAGTGATGCAGCAGCAGGTGATAGTGCTGAGGTGAGTGACGCAGCAGCAGGTGATAGTGCTGATGTGAGTGAAGCAGCAGCAGGTTTTAGTGCTGAGGTGAGTGAAGCAGCAGCAGGTGATAGTGCTGAGGTGATGGAAGCAGCAGCAGGTGATAGTGCTGAGTTGAGTGAAGCAGCAGCAGGTGATAGTGCTGAGGTGAGTGACGCAGCAGGTGATAGTGCTGAGGTGAGTGACGCAGCAGCAGGTGATAGTGCTGAGGTGAGTGAAGCAGACAAACAGTATGTGTTGTTTTAAATGTTCGATTGAGCAACCTAATTTCTCAATTGTTACATGGTGTGGCGATTTTCACTTCTCATTTGCCACTCCTGTGGCTACATTGAAAAATAGGTTGCCCACCTCTGTTTTAATCCCTCTGAGCACCGGGTTTCACCCAACTTTATGTATCTCTTTGTGGAAGTCTTACCCTTTTACTTTAATGTTAAAGCCCATTATATATCATAGTCTCTCGCCACATTTAAGAAAGTTAAAGGGAAAAAGTTTGTTTTAAAAAGGGGGTAGAAAAAAGAAGTACAGTTTGCTTAAGTTCATATTTTTTTTGTACTTCACAATATTGTTTCCATGTAAGCACATCAGGACTGTATAATGGAAATTCACAAATTCTTGCTATCTGTACCATGCATGGTTTGCCTATAAATATTAATGCTTGTATTCTTTGTAGCACAGTTCCTGTGGATTGACAATAAGAACCAGATCTCACTGCCTTTTGGAAAGAGATGTGTTGTGCACACACAAACACACACGGTGCCGCAATATATTCATCAGAACAATTGGTACAGATGTAGCTATTCTGACTGTCCTCTGTGTCTCGGAGACAGTGTCTGCCGTGATGGAGCAGCGGGAGGTCCATACTAAATGGGACCCCTGCAGCATTAATCCTTCAGTGTCGAGACCGCCAGGGTCGCCCGATCACTCGTAGCAGCGCACCGAGGATAGTAAGTCTTGCTACAACTGTATAATGAAATACATTAGTGAGAGTGCATTATACTGTCACCTTTTATTCCTGTCTAAAAATCAGCGATGCCAGCAGAAATAGATGAACGTCATCAAAACAAACTTTCTGTATGCTGATAAATCCTCCGGTATCTCTTAATACAGATTGTTAAATAGGAGGATTCCTGAAAAGCTCCATAGACATAGGTCCAGGTGCTCCATGTATGTATATATAATTTTGGGTAAGTACAGTATAGGGCTTGTAATAACTGAAATCTAGTTTTGTAAACCTCATCCAAACTGATAAGCAACTAAGTGTAAGTCATTGTGGATTCTGGTTTAATGCATATTAAAGGAGCAATCCATGCAATATCCTGCATGTGTTTTTTTTTAACAAATCAGTTCTGTAGTATTAGATAAAACTCATTGCCTTTTTTTATTTTTTTATAATTCAACTCTTAATGCCATTTTAATTAGTTTTAATA
The DNA here is from genome assembly GCF_040206685.1 of Ascaphus truei. Lineage (NCBI taxonomy): Eukaryota > Metazoa > Chordata > Amphibia > Anura > Ascaphidae > Ascaphus > Ascaphus truei. Next base: position 326,556,239 of record NC_134486.1, read on the forward strand.
TACTGAGCATCCTTTGATTTGTATAGCAGGCTATAGTCCCCAGCACAAGTCCCCAGCAGTGCAATATATTTGCAACACTTTTCTGTTTGCGACAATGTGTTGCAAATGTTCCTAGCAGTTTGAGTTGCAAACTGTAACAGTAGGCAATGGTTCAAGGATACATTGTAGCTGCTGAGTTACACTGACTAAAGGATTGATTGAAACTGAAAGATAGTCATTACAGTACGTGAACCCAGGGAAGCAGGATCTTTGATGATTGATCACGGGAGAACGAATCAATTGGCAGCTCCGATGATTAGTTTTCAATAAATGTAATCAAAGGCTGCATATACTGTATGAAAACAAAAAATATATATACTTTTTTTTAGTGCCACTTGGATTGTCTCTTTAAAGTAATTTCCATCTGATAACAGGCTGTAAAATGCAGCATACAGTTTTGGATAGGGGACATTATAAAGAGACGTCTGCTGTGGAGTTAAAAGTGCACATCTTATAATGAAAAGGTTGCTGAAGCATCACCTTGGCAACATTGTAGGTCCTATTTAAAGGGTGCTCTGTGTTGTTCAATTGACAGCAGCAAAGAGATGCAAAATAAGAGTGAAAGATTGCAATGGTTTAGTCCCATTTTAGAGCACAGAGCATTGAATCACATGACAATGTTTCAATATGCGGCTGTCAATTTATCTATGATGAGATAAGCCTGGAAACGTATCTGACCAAATGATGCATGTATTCTGTTTTGTGCAATGTTGGGTGCATAAGTTGTGGAAATGAAAATAATTATTAGAACCTTATTTTCAAAACAGAGACATACTTCAACAGTCCCACAATATTTATGCAAAAACATATTTATAAAAGCAACCGTTAGAGTACAATGCATGTATAGAATTTGTGATTGTAATGTTAGTCTGTTAAACACACAGTATTTATCCCCAAAACAAATCAGAGTGTAACAAATGTTCATTGTTTTTGCTAAGCAATTTATCAAGCTTGGTGAACAACATACATATTCAGCTGAGCAAACATTAAAAAGAGATAAATATATACATATCTACAGTATCTGTAGAAATCATCTCTCTCTCTCTCTCTATATATATATAGCAAATAAAAATAGCACTTGTGAGCACATATATACAGTATATACTGCTCCTCCTTACATCCCAGTCCTAATTTCTCACTATGCACCACCCGACTCTTGCGTTCTGCTCAAGGATGTCTTCTCTCTACCCCATTTCCCTAAAGCCCTCTCCCGCCTAAAACCTTTCTCACTGACTGCCCCACACCTCTGGAATGCCATTCCCCTCAATACCCAACTAGCACCCTCTCTATCCACCTTTAAGACCCACCTTAAGACACACTTACTTAAAGAAGCATGAGTAGCACCGTAGATATTACTAGACATATGAAGCTTGGCCCCTGCAGAAGCACTTACCAGAATTCCCTCCTACTGTCTCTGTACGTTCCTCCTACATACTGTACCAATTACATTGTAAGCTCCTCGGAGCAGGGACTCCTCTTCCGAAATGTTACATTTATGTCTGAAGCACTTAGTCCCATGACCCGTTATTTGTATTATTTGTTATTTATATGATTGTCACGTGTAATACTACTGTGAAGCTCTATGTACATTAATGACACAATATAAATAAAGACATAGAATACAATATATTTACCCAATAAATATATTTATATACAATATATAAAAAAATATAAACTAAGCCCTCATAGGTACTTTTTAAATAAATAAATTGATTTGTTTAATCCATCAACATTTCGGGCCAATTATTATGACTTGCCCATACTAATGCACCAAGACAAGTTCTTTTTTGTGGTTACATGAGTGCTGCCTTTATATATGATAAAGGCTCCAGAGGGTGACCGAAATGTTAAGCCAATAGAATACATGTCTTGCCTATTTTTGCTGTTCCTATCCCTTGTTATTTTAATATATTATATATATATATATATATATATATATATATATATATATATATATATATATAAAAGTATACATTACCGCATAGCAGCAAAAAGGAGACAGCACTCAGGTGAATGAAAATAAAAGTATTAAATACAGCACATAACTCCAACGTTTCGATCCCACAGGGGGATCTTCCTCAGAGGCACCCCCCTGAGGAAGATCCCCCTGTGGGATCAAAACGTTGGAGTTATGTGCTGTATTTAATACATTTATTTTCATTTACCTGAGTGCTGTCTCCTTTTTGCTGCTATGCGGTAATGTATACTTTTATTATTTATATGGGACATGCACCTATTCATTATTGAATTTTTATTGGAGTGCCAGTGATTCTTTAGCATATATATATATATATATCTGAGAAAGGCTCCTGAGGGAGTCGAAACATTGACCTGTATATTAAACTTTGGCTATTTTTTCACAAGACCTGGAATGTCTGGTATCTCTCTCTCTCTCTCTCTCTCTCTCTCAATCTCTCTCTCTCTCTCTCTCTCTCTCTCACTCTCTCTCTCTCGTCAGCTTTATTAAAGAAAACTGCACGTAAAACGCAGCCTGACCGAGGCCAGACTAATTTCTCATACGGATAAACACAGCGGGGGTCCCTGTTTCTGAATGGGACTCTTGCTGAGTTAGGCTGTGCTTATAGTGCCGGCGACAGCGACGTGACGTTGCGGCAAAACAAACGCACTGCCACCGTCGCGTGCGCTTATAGTAAGCGCGACGCGATGGTGCGACGGATTGGTCGCGATCGCTGGAAGTAATCTCTATTTGATTTTCCAGCGACCGTCACATCGCCGTCGCCACCACTATAAGTGTAGCCTAACAGTAATCCTACCAGTAATCCTACCAGCCCGCCGCCAGTCTGGAAGAGCTGCACAGGGAGGAATCAGTCCCTCTCCTTGCACAGCTCTCACAGACAATCGTGCTGTTTTATTTTAATTACATAATAGTGAAGCAGGGGGTCTCCGGAGCTGAACCACATTCATTTCGCAATGGGGACCCCCTGTTTCCCAAGTTACAGGTGCCGGTATGGGGCGCCAGTATCTCTTGCAAGTTTAAATGTCCCGATCACGTGGGCTGTGACGTGGGAGAATGAAACATGCAGGGAGATACCGGCACCCCACACCGTGACTTTACAAAAATGATTTAAAGGCTCATATCTCACTGACATTGTTATAGTTTGATTGTAGGTGTTTCCAGACTAATATAATATATGGCATCTATTTATACTTAATGTTTGTCACTTAGAATAAAGCTGGAGTTTCTGCTCCCAATATTATTAACATTGGTCGTGTCTGTGTACATACAATATAGGGTCCTGAGCAGCAATATTTTTCAGCTACAATTCACTCACCCCTAATCACAAACATAAAAACTTCTAATTGCATTGTCACGGTAGACCAGGTCTCTTAACACATTTATATTTCTGTGATCAGTCAATAGGCAAAACAAGGCAGTGAAATAAAATGGGGTTTATTATTTATTTATTATTATTTATTTATTTGGATAAAACCTCAGAAATACATCAAAACACAAAATACAGAAATATACACATTTACTGGGGTCTGGGGTATGAGATCTAGCCTTTCCTAGGTGCTTACATGGGCTTACCCTGATTGGAACCTTGTTCCGGGCGTCGTGGACCAAGATACAGCAGAAACTCCTGACCAGTACCTAGTCCCGATACCCCTGGAACTATTTTCAGCAGGAACCCCTGATCGCGACCGCTACGTTCTCAGATGAGAACTTGGTCCTTGCGTCTGACTTAGTCTCTGCAGGACAGACTTTCCTAGTTTCAAAATGAAGCCGGTTGGGACAGACAAGAAATGTGCACCGAGAGTGGTACACCAAAGAATCCCCTTTAGATAGGCGCACTGCAGACCTGAAAATATAGACGGTCAGGGGTGGGATGTGGTGTATAAAAATAAAAAACAACTTTAATAAATATTCATATAATGGTGTACATAAAACCGTATATAGTGCTGTGCTATACACTGAGTAGTAATAGACTACTGTTGGTCTATATCAAACTCCGTCATGCGTCTCAACTATGCTCCCATTAATATTGTCTCCCTTGTTGTTTAGATGAAACTGGATAGATGCTCTTCGTATCAGAAGTCTAGGTAAGTATATTAATCCTGTGGCATATTAGTAAGTATAGGCTCTACCGAGACTTACAAAGTATTCACGCAGCACATTCAGGCGATATGTACACTGCGCATGCGTCATGTAAGGTAAAAAGTTGGAGTCTGTTTTATGTACGTGTTGCGCATGCGCCGGAACAGTGCGTGAGATTTAACTGTTTGGATGGCCCGTTTTAGGTAAGTAACGGGTAAAGGGAGCACTGGGTATGATAGAAATGTTTAGTAGTGATTGAACATAGTGACACACAAAGCGCTGTGCCTATGGATCACTATAGATCACTTTTTTAAGATGAACCCAGTGTATTACGGGATGCGTATTCGTAGTACATTAGTGCGTTCATGCGTCACACATTGTGATGTACTTGCTCTAGTAATATGTCCTCTGGTATAGTATGCGTCTCAGTTTGGGCGCCGGTACAAGGGTGCTGTACACCTTTAGTTGCTAGTGTGGTGAAAGTAGTACCCCGGGTGCACCCCGGATGAAGTCACAGGAAGTGACGAAACATGCGGCATGTCGGGTCTTTTAGCTGTTTCATGACTCATGCATAACTACGTCTGCTATCTCTACTAGCTTCTACAGTGCGCGGATCTGTGTCAAAGCTATATTTCAATTGATACACCCATTTAAAGAGGTGTCAGTGCTGCCACAGGGCGGCACCTGCTACTCACTATCAAAACAGCTTGCTCGTTATAAATACAACAGATACAACCATGCATACACGTCTATGTTATTTTATATAGACACAGCTGCTCTGACTATCTGGGTCCCGTATGTTATGCCCTATTTCCTCTTTGCAGCAGTGTACAAGTAAGCAGCACTGCGGTCACTCGTTTTAAATATCACTCATCAGCCCAGTACTGCGCTTACTACTTTCACCACACTAGCAACTAAAGGTGTACAGCACCCTTGTACCGGCGCCCAAACTGAGACGCATACTATACCAAAGGACATATTACTAGAGCAAGTACATCACAATGTGTGACGCATGAACGCACTAATGTACTACGAATACGCATCCCGTAATACACTGGGTTCATCTTAAAAAAGTGATCTATAGTGATCCATAGGCACAGCGCTTTGTGTGTCACTATGTTCAATCACTACTAAACATTTCTATCATACCCAGTGCTCCCTTTACCCGTTACTTACCTAAAACGGGCCATCCAAACAGTTAAATCTCACGCACTGTTCCGGCGCATGCGCAACACGTACATAAAACAGACTCCAACTTTTTAACTTACATGACGCATGCGCAGTGTACATATCTTTGTGTAAGCCCAGTCGCATCAGAGTTTCTTTAGGAGTCCCGTGTGCTTCTGATGAGGCTTTTCTTCTTGCGATGCTGGTTCTTCTTCTTGTTTTGCAGACCATCCCCCCCCCCTCATTGACGTGTGTACAATTATATGTGTTAACCCTATCCTCCTTTTTGTTTACACGAGAGGAAATTTCCCCTGGAGCGGCACTGTGAACCAAAGAAGGAAGTGGACTGCAAAACAAGAAGAAGAACCAGCATCGCAAGAAGAAAAGCCTCATCAGAAGCACACGGGACTCCTAAAGAAACTCTGATGCGACTGGGCTTACACAAGGCCGTGTAAGTCTTATATACCTTTATTCCACTTTTACACCAACACACATACACTCATGTGTGTCCACCCTCCCAATTAGACATTAGACACCTGAGCTACCACACCTACTCAGGTTACATTTGCTTCACCTTAAAAAAGTAACTATTAGTTATATAACACTGCCTGTTTCCGACCATTGTGCTCCCCCATCTTTTTTGTATTCATTAACTATAAGGGTCCTGGATAGATCCTGCTGGGGTTTCGAGTCACAAGAGGATACCACCCGAAAACCATTTACAGGCAGTATTACACCATTCTTTTTATACTTCTGCACATTAGATATAACAAAGAGAGATAGCGCCCGGGTACCTTCGCAAACAAGCAGTGTACATATCGCCTGAATGTGCTGCGTGAATACTTTGTAAGTCTCGGTAGAGCCTATACTTACTAATATGCCACAGGATTAATATACTTACCTAGACTTCTGATACGAAGAGCATCTATCCAGTTTCATCTAAACAACAAGGGAGACAATATTAATGGGAGCATAGTTGAGACGCATGACGGAGTTTGATATAGACCAATAGTAGTCTATTACTACTCAGTGTATAGCACAGCACTATATACGGTTTTATGTACACCATTATATGAATATTTATTAAAGTTGTTTTTTATTTTTATACACCACATCCCACCCCTGACCGTCTATATTTTCAGGTCTGCAGTGCGCCAATCTAAAGGGGATTCTTTGGTGTACCACTCTCGGTGCACATTTCTTGTCTATCTAGCCCATCCCCAGGCAGCACGCCTCCACCTATTAGGGGTCTGAGCGAGGTCCCTTTTCTACGGTTGGGACAGAGCAACTTTGAAAAGCCCGCCCTAGCTTCATCGACTCAAGCCACAAAATCGTCTGGTTCTCTGACTGGGGCTTCTCCTTACGTACCCTCTGCTGAGCTATGTTCAGCATGGTGGAAAGAGGAGCGACCACTCAGAGCGTGGGAATTCCTCCCCGCCAGCCAATAGAAACAGGGGCTCGTACTGGCTGACGTCAGAGGAGGGGGCGTGTCATGACGGCTCGGGATTCCCCGTGGGCGGGACATGTGAATCGACCAATGGGAAACGCGCCAACATTCTGCTGCTTCCTATGGTCAATCCATTGCCACCTACTGGGCAGGCTCCACTAAGTCTGGCAGACCAGGGGGTCCTACCCGCAGGGGGTCTCTGTTCTCTGGACTCAGTACTCTGCCCTGCCCCGACCACTTAGCACCCCGACAATTCTCAACATCCCATCTCCTCTTTGAACTACGGACTCGATGCAGCTTGCTGGCATATTAAGCAGATGCCCTGTTGGACTGCATACAGCCTTATAATAAATGTAAAACACATTAAAAAGTACACTTTAATAAAGAATATACTTTGGGGAACCTTATACTTATACAGGAAAAGGATTGTGGATATTTCGGCTCGACATTCAGGAGTCTGGGGGACACTGGGTAGCCCCGGTGTAATTTACCTCGCGTACCGGCAAATCATGCCTGCACACCGGGGAGAATTAAATGACTACCGGTAACTTTGGCCCCCGAACTCCAGCAAACAAAATAAGTGCATTTCCACCCAAATATCCCACCTAAAACTGACACAAGAAATTCCGCAGTTCTAGGGCTAAGGGAACATGAAAACAGAAAAATGCAGGGGTCACTTTATTTTCCACATGTATTATCCCTGGTCCCTGGCTTATGGAGCTACCAGGGACCCCAAGGTTCCAGGGGTAACCAGAGGGCTTAACCCTTATTGTATACTGTAGCCTGGTTACCCCCTACTGTTACATGCATTTATTCTGCAAATCCCAAATCCTTCTCTACCAAACATTCTACTGCAAAAGGGCACAGACCCTTATACAGCAAAAGGATTAATAACCCTGAGTCCAAAACGGTACACTAGTTGAAAAATACTACATGTATCAATTAGAAATTAACATTATATGCACTGCTTTGTATTCTGTGGATCAATAGAATGCTGGGAAACTTCATTGCAGTTTTCAATTAATCTATATTGGGATCAACGTTTCGGTGCTACTATGGCACCTTCGTCGGGATGATGAACTTTCCATAGTGGCACCAAAATGTTGATCCCAATAATCAAAATGTGCAATGGAGATGCGCTCTAATAGTGTTCTATTGTTCTTAATTAATGGAACCGGTAGTACACTGAAGCTGGAATATTAAATTATTGGTGTGCATTCTAACACTGCATGGGCATTGTTTCATATGACAACATATTGTAGTGTTGATAATATTTTTTTTTGCTACAGTTTAATAACATATTTCAGCATATTACAACATAAAGTATATTCTTGTTGAAAAAGAATCTCATAAATCATCAAAAACCCAATACTTCCATAGTGCTTGTCGGTAGCAGCTCCGACTGGGCTGTGTGGGGCTATGGAAATGGCAGATTTAAAGCTCCCGAGACACGCGGGCCAATAGGACATCATCCCTTGCGGCTTCCTATTTGCCTGTGTGACAGGGAACTTTAAATCTGCAGAGCTGTTAAAGACATCACCTACGGAGGTAAGAATCTAGGGAATCAGGGGGTCCCCAGAGCTAAAATCAACCCAGCTCAGCTTTGGGGACCCCCTGCTTCCCAACTATCAAAACAAATCTACAAGTAAAATACAAATGTAGGAGTTTCTTGAGAAATGACTGACAGAGGGGGCAGAAGATCTTTTGCCCAATAAAAACTATATCTCTTGTACTGTAACACTGATCAATGTAACAAACTGCAAATGATTTAATTAGTATTGAATACTCACCAGTATGTTAATCATCCTATTAATTAGTGAAGTTACTTGAGACCAACTTTTAAAATAAACTTCTAAAAAGACCTCTTAACACGTGCCATAATTTGAATATTCAGGACAAGTTGCTAACCATTTCATCTTCTATATTTAAGTTACTGAATTACTAATACTGCTTAATACACAAAAAGTAACAAGTATGTACTACACATGGCAGACTTACTGTACTGTATGTGCCACTGTGGCAACATAGCTGCAAAGTTTGCTGCCTCACATATATATATATATATATATATATATATATATATATATATATATATATATATATATACACACAACATATACATATACAGTCATGTGAAAAAGAAACTACACCCTCTTTGAATTCCATGGTTTTACATATCAGGACATAATAACAATCATCTGTTCCTTAGCAGGTCTAAAAATTAGGTAAATACAACCTCAGATGAACAACAACACATGACATATTACACTGTGTCTTGATTTATTTAACAAAAATAAAGTAAAAATGGATAAGCTATGTGTGAAAAACTGAGTACACCCTTACTGCTTCCATTGGAATTAAGATGCTAAGTAGCAGACAGGTGCTGCTAATCAAATGCCCTTGATTAATTGATCATCAGCAAGTGTGACCACCTTTATAAAAACTGAAGTTTTAGCAGTTTATTGGTCTGGAGCATTCAGGTGTGTGTTAACACAATGTCAAGGAGGAAAGACAGCAATGATCTTAGAGAAGCAATTGTTGCTGCCCATCAATCTGGGAAGAGTTATAAGGCAATTTCCAAACAATATAAAGTCCATCATTCTACAGTGTGAAAGATTATTCAAAAGTGGAAAACATTCAAGACAGTTGCCAATCTTCCCAGGAGTGGACATCCCAGCAAATTCACCCCAAGGTCAGACTGTGCAATGCTCAGAGAAATTGCAAAATACCCAAGAGTTACATCTCAGACTATACAGGCCTCAGGTAGCATGTTATATGTTAAAGTTCATGACAGTACAATTAGAAAAAGACAGAACCCTTTGTTTGGAAGGGTTGCCAGGAGAAAGCCCCTTCTTTCTAAAAAGAACATGGCAGCACGGCTAAGGTTTGCAAAGTTGAATCTGAACAAACCACAAGACTTCTGGAACAATGTCCTTTGGACAGACGAGACCAAAGTGGAGATGTTTGGCCATAATGCACAGCACCATGTTTGGCGAAAACCAAACACAGCATATCAGCACAAACACCTCATACCAACTGTCAAGCACGGTGGTGGAGGGGTGATGATTTGGGCATGTTTTTGCAGCCACAGGACTTGGGAACCTTGAAGTCATTGAGTCGACCATGAACTCCTCTGTATACCAAAGTATTCTAGAGTCAAATGTGAGGCCATCTGTCCGACAGCTAAAGCTTGGCTGAAATTGGGTCATGCAACAGGACAATGATCCCAAGCACGCCAGCAAATCTACAACAGAATGGCTGAAAAAGAAAAGAATGAAGGTGTTGCAATGGCCCAGTCAAAGTCCAGACCTCAACCTGATTGAAATGCTGTGGATGGACCTTAAGAGAGCTGTGCATAAACAAATGCCCACAAACCTCAATGAACTGAAGCAATGTTGTAAAGAAGAGTGGGCCAAAATTCCTCCACAACGATGTGAGAGACTGATAAAGTCATACAGAAAACGATTACTTCAAGTTATTGCTGCTAAAGGTGGTTCTACAAGCTATTGAATCATAAGGTGTACTTAGTTTTTCACACATGGCTTCTCCATTTTGGCTTTATTTTTGTTAAATAAATCATTACACGGTGTAATATGTCATGTGTTGTTCATCTGAGGTTGTATTTACCTAATTTTAAGACCTGCTAAGGAACAGATGATTGTTATTATGTCCTGATATGTAAAACCATGGAATTTAAAGAGGGTGTACTTTCTTTATTTTTCACATGACTGTATATATATGTATATATATATATATGCAAATGTAAATACAACTGTATGCTCATCTGCATGTCTTAGGCAGGTCTGCAACCCCACCTTTCTCCATTATCACCCAGCACACAGCACTTCCACTGCAGCAAGGAATTCTGGGAAATGATATGCAAATGAGCACACAGTGCCACTTTTTGCTTCAAAAACTATTTTTAACATGGTTGACTATAGGCTTAAGCTTGCTGCATGGTCACAGCTTTGAGCACAGCCAGGGTTAATGTGCATACCCAGAAAACCACCCACAGACAGCTGTTTCGACCTTAATGGGTCTCATCAGTGTGGGGTTGATTAACTGGGTAAGCAAAGAAGCTAAAGGATGGGCCAACCATAATACTGAGTTAAGTTATGGTGAGTAAAAAAAGTGACAAAAACCCTCCACAGCAAAGCAAATATGCAAATGTAAATACAACTGTATGCTCATCTGCATGTCTTAGGCAGGTCTGCAACCCCGCCTTTCACCATTATCATCCAGCACTTCCACTGCAGCAAGTGTATATATATATATATATATATATATATATATATATATATATGTATATATATATATATGTATATATATGTGTGTGTAAATATATATATTTATAATGTATATAGAAGTTGAAATAAAGAGAAAGCACACAATTGTGCAATTTTCTATCATTTCCACATAAGTGTATATTTTGGACCGTTTTCAGGTCCAAAAACTGATACAGCACTTAGGCAAATGTCAGAGTGTGGGGCTTATACGTAGTTTAGGACTTTATACTAAAAGAGTTGCAAATTTGCTGTAGCACAGTTGGAGTTACAAAGTAGGTATTACACAATTCACTATTTCTTTGGAATGGACAATTTCTCGAAGCTGTATATAAAATTCAGTTTGTTCATTTGGATTGGGTTTTTTTAAGAGCAGGACATGCTTATGGGGCAAAAAACCCACATTATGTGAGTGAGTTAAACTCCTACAGGCTTGTGGTGGAGATTTCTGCTTTAATTATTTATATGAGACTAGTGAATGTTTTTCCTTTTTTTTTTTTTACCAAATATTTAAATTAAATAATGATATTAAATGCAACAATTATCATTATGCTTCCACTTGTACTCAAATTCAGTTAAATCAGTACTCCTGGGGACACTTATTATTATTTTTTAATAGATCTGAAGCTGGGGTCTATGGAGCTGAACCCTCTGCTTCCCAAGATACTTACCTCGGAACTGGTAGCAGCTCAGGCTGGGCTAGTTTGGGCTATCATAATGATGGCTTAAATGTCGTGCGGGCCAATAGGAAGACGTGTTGTCATCCCTTCTGTCTTCTTATTGGCCCATGTGGCAAAGGACATTTAAACAGCAGAGCTACAGTATACCGACATTTAAACAGCAGAGAGATACTGACACCGGAAGCAGGGAAACCACAGAGCTGAAATCAATGGGGTTCAGCTTCCGAGACCCCCTGCTTCAAACCTATAAAAAAACCATAAAGGGTCCCCAGAAGAGTTGATTTATTATTATTATTACAGGCTTGAAGCAGGTGGTCTGAGGAGCTGAATTGTGTTCATTTCAGCTCCGAGGATCTCCTGCTTCCAGAGATACTTACCTCCGTAGCGGTTCCAGTATCTGCAGACCGGGAACTTGTGTGCCTAACGCAATGGAGGCTTAAATGTAATGTCACGCGGGCCAATGGTAATCTGTGACGTTATCACTTGGGACTTTTTATTGTCCTGCATGACCTGGGCATTTAAACATGAAGGCAAGGGTCCTGGAGTTGAAATGACCATAGTGCTACATGTTTTGCTACTTGAAGATAAGCAGTTAAGAACTACAGGTGTAGCCAACGTTATTGCACCACTAGTCTGCTCCTGAGGGTGAAATAGCGTGTTTGTCCCTCCTCTATCTCATGCATAGCTGATTCAAATAACAACGCTGGCTTTTCCACTGAGTATATCTCACTGCAACACGCTAGTGGGAGTAATAACATTGGCTACATCTGTATAAGGTGTCTGTATCACGGTAATTTTGTTTAGCAAAGCTAGCATGAAGAGAAGAATCTGCATATTGCTTCTGATTGTGTCTGTGTCAAATTCATTCCAGATTTGCACCATGTGCAACTTGCAATGTGTGTAAATAGAATAGATGTTAAGTAGGAATTATATGGCACACAATGGGAGTAAATGTATGATAGTGCCCAGATCTGATCTATTGCAGTTTAACCCGTTTCTTGGCCGGAGGGGCGGAGGCACCAGAGCAATTTGCGATCACGTGACAGCTCCTCAGGAGCTATCAGAGCTTCTCTGTGTTCCAAATCCGGCCAGATCGCGTTCGGTGTTCCGCAGCCGGCCAGATCATGTTCCATGTTCCAAAGCCGACCAGATCACGTTCAATGTTCCACAGCCAGCAAGATCGCATTCCGTGTTCCATTGCCAGCCAGATCACGTTCCATGTTCTAAAGCCAGCCAGAACGCGTTCCATGTTCCACAGCCGTCCAAATCGCATTCCGTGTTCCACAGCCGACCAGACCACTTCCGTGCTCCACAGCCGGCCAGATCGCGTTCTGTGTTCCAAAGCTAGCCAGATCACTTCCGTGTTCCACAGCCGGCCAGATCACATTCCGTGTTCCACAGCCGGCCAGATTGGATTCCGTGTTCCACAGCCAGCCAGCTCACTTCCATTTTCCACAGCCAGCAAGATCGCATTCCGTGTTCCATTGCCAGCCAGATCGCGGTCCATGTTGTACAGCCAGCCAGAACGCGTTCCATGTTCCACAGCCATCCAGATCGCATTCCGTGTTCCACAGCTGACCAGATCACTTCCGTGCTCCACAGCCGGCCAGATCGCGTTCTGTGTTCCAAAGCTAGCCAGATCACTTCCGTGTTCCACAGCCAGCCAGATTGGATTCCGTGTTCCACAGCCGGCCAGATCACTTCCATTTTCCACAGCCGGCCAAATCGCATTCCACGTTCCACAGCCGGCCAGATCACTTCCGTGTTCCACAGCTGGCCAGATTGGATTCCGTGTTCCACAGCCAGCCAGATCACTTCCATCTTCCACAGCCGGCCAGATCGCGTTCTGTGTTCCATAGGAGAGCAGATCGGAATCTCCCCTAGAAAACAAGCAAATAGTATATGACGTAGCTCCTGGAGTGCCAGGGACCATGACATAATAGCTAATAGGTTATTGAATATCCCCATAGACTTGCACGTGTCTTACACCTGTTGCCTGCCAGGTTACTCAATTTCATTCAGCTAAATCTTGAAACACACGTTTCTTTTTTACTTGTATAGCACTCACAGTGTATGTAGCGCTGTACATAGAATTTTGTACGCATGAGTCACTGCCCCAGAGAGCTCACAATTTATTTGTGGGTGCCTGAGGCACAGTGATATAAAGTGACTTGCCCATGGTCACAAGGAGCTGATACCGGGATTTGAACCATGCAGTCTTCTGTAATTTTACATGATTCTTACTTTTTCCTTTTCATGCTACACACACCAGAGGTATCGCCTTTAAAAAGAGCTGATATTCGGGGGGCGTGGCCAGCAGCCGAACTGGGAAGCAGCACAGCCAGAGAGCTCCGTGCGGCCCCAGTTTAAATACGGCAAAAAAGCCCATAAAACCAGCCAAAAAGCGGCGAAAAAGTGCCACAAGAGCGGGGGAGACTCACCCGCACCCCGTGAGGCCCCGTGGCGGCAGACCGAGCGAGCAACAGGCGCTCGAGAGAGCCGGAGTCCCGGAGCCCCTGCAGCCGAGGTTTCCAAGATGGCCGCCGGACGGAACTGAAGGAGCCCTGCAGCGGGGGCACTCAGCCTGAACGGCGAGCTTCGCGCACGGGACCTCGGCTCTGCGGGCGGCGCCGGGAGCTCCCACAGCTGGAAATAGAGCAGCCAGCCGACAGCGCTCCCCACGAGTCCCCACGAGGCAGAGGAACCAAGATGGCTGCCGAATCGGAAGCCTAGGCTGATCCGCGGCACGCTGCTGAACCGGAGGCGGAGGGGAGGCGTGCAGGACAGGCGGAGGGACAATCAGGCTCAGCCGGAGCTGGGGAAGGGTAAGGAGGGATAGACAGTTGGGGGACAACGGAGCCCTGCTGCACAGAAGCGCCCAGAGACACCCTGCCATTAGAGCACAGCAAGGTCCAACAAAAACAGTGCAGAAGGAGTGGGTGCCCCCTCTCCCCCCCTGGTCAGAAATACAATTGCAAAGTGAACCTTCACCCTCCCCCTCATACCCAAAGCCATAATTACAGGCCCCCCCCGCCCTCCCCCCCCCCAAAAAAACAAAAAAACCTGAGGTTGCCAATCTCTAACAGCTGCCAGAGTCTGCCGTCCGAGACCCATGGACTTAACCAACGGCCCAACCCCATCCTGGCACAAAACTTCCTGGCAGCACAACCGGCAAAATCGCCCAAAACAACAACACTCTAAAATAGCTGCCACAAATATATGAGTGTCCAACATTGAGAGCCAGAAAAGCCACACAGCCACGCTTCCCAATTCCCCCTGCCCCCCCCCCGCTACAACATATGAACACATAAACAAACCTATGTAGGGGCGTGGCCAGGACGCAGACGGAGATGGACGTGTAGCAGAGGAACTCGCCAGACCCCCTAACAAATAAACAAATAGAGGCTCTTTTCCCCTGAAAATTCCCCCTCCTAAAGCACTACCCTAGACCCACAACCCTAGAGGAAATGGCTAACAAACAAAAATCCCAAACAGCCCAGGCTGTTAACAAGCTATTCTCCCCGCGAAACTCAGAGGCGGCGGCAAGAAACCAAGATGGCGCAGGCCCATCAGGCGCACGAGGCCCCAAACAAACTGCCCAAACGCAAGACCGGCAAGAAATGCCAGCGCAGCCGGCGGCAACACTCACCCGAGAGGACATGAAAGAGCTTATGGCAGAAATGCTGCATGACCTGCACAAGTCGCTAAAGGCCGATCTCAGATCCGCAGTCACTGAGCTAAAGCAAGAACTGACAGGCCTAAGGGAGCGCACGGATGAACTGGAAGGCAAAATGGAGACCTTCGCACAGGCCCAAGAATTGGCTGCAAACGAGATATTCCGGCTCGGGGCTGAGGTAGAAAGTCTCCGCGACTCCCTAGAAGATCAGGAGAATCGCGACAGGAGACAAAACATAAGAATCAGAGGCATCCCCGAGTCGGTACTTCCAGGGCAGTTAAAGACTTACCTCCTGGAGCTCTTCACCTCCCTATGTGGAGACTTGAATCAGACGGACCTTGAACTGGACAGGGCTCACCGCTCCCTTGGCCCTAGATCAGAGGATCCAAAAAGGATGAGAGACGTCATAGCCAGACTTCATAAATTTTCGGCAAAAGAAAAAATAATGGAGGTTGCCCGAACCAAAGATCTCATCACATTTGAGGACAGCCAACTGCAACTTTACAACGATCTATCCAAAAGAACTGTAGATCGCCGCAAGAAACTAAGACCCCTAACCATACTACTGCGGGACAGCGGAGTAAAGTATAAATGGGGCTTCCCATTTAGACTAATGGTGCAGCGCAATGGAAAGATGCTCTCAATTAAACATCAAGAAGATATGGAGCACTTTGCTAAAGCACTAAACCTCACCCCTCCTGCCAGCTGGAGAAACGAAGGACCCAGACAAGAAGAGCCCCCAACCAGGGCCTCGGAAAGGCTGGCGGGACAGAGGGGTCAGAGGATTAAGTAGAAGAACTCAACCCCACACTCTCAGCACATACAAAGGCACCATCCCCAAGAATGACACAAAGACCCCACCTTACCACCACTGCAGGGAGAGGACGAGCACTGCCGGAGATGACTACACCGACCCACCGGGAGAGGAGAGACAGCTGACGAGGGAACAGCACCGCTCTCAAATCTTCACAACCGCTTGCAACACCCACTTCACTTACCTGAAAAGTGAGACGGGGCTCCGATCGTCGGGAGATGGAGGGACCAGCATTCTGCGGTGCGGGGGAGGGGGGGGGCGCCGCCCCCCCCCCCCCCTTTCTCTTTTTTTTCTGTTTTTTCCCCCCCCCTCTTTCTCCCCCTTTCTCGCCATGTCCCCGTCCTCTTGTTGGCTACCTACGGCCTTTCGGCTTCTTTTGGCCCCCGACCCTCCCCGTGTGGGGTCCCTGGAGGTGGAGATCCGGTCCTTACCGGCCTTATGATCTCCCGAGCCCAGGTCGAACTGCTCCAGCAACCGTGAGTAATCCCTAAAAAATCTCTGGAGAGATTGACGGTGCCGGACGGGTTGGGGGGGGGTCACGCAGCGAGTTGAAGGGGGGCGACGCACGGAGGCTACGCCTCACTGGCTGGATGTTAGCGGGTGGCCCAGCCCCGCGACCTGGAAGACCCTTGGTCTGGCCTTGCGGCTGGGAGATGGGGTCGGGGATCTCCGTGGACTGGTTCTGCTGAGAAGAGCGGACCCCCCCCCCCTCTCCCCTCCCCGGGTGCCCCCGCGCTTTCCCCTCGGGCGATACCCATACTCACGGCCTGGTGCCCCACAGCCGGGGGAGGCCTGACAGAGAAGAGACACCGAGCCGGGACAATTAAGTTTGAAATTGCCACCCCGCCCACTCACTTAGCCATAAGGAACGGTGACCTAAGACTAACGCATGATATATGGGCTGAGGGAAAGGCTGACAAGCAGAGGCAAAAATAAGCATCAATGGCCTCGGGCTAAAGGAACTGCTAAGCCACCCACCGAAGTATACACACAAAGGCTGCGTCTAGCAGGAACAAACACCATATACAGCGATCACGCGACAGAGTCAGATACACAAATAGAAAACAAACATCACCAACACAACATAGCTAGACTGCCCCCCCCTCCCCCCTCCCCCCCCTCCCTCCCCTCCCCCCCCTCCCTCCCCTCCCCCCTCCCCCCCCTCCCTCCCCTCCCCCTCCCCCCCCTCCCCCCCCTCCCCCCTCCCCTCCTCCCCCTCCCCCCCCCTCCCCCCCCTCCCCCCTCCCCCCCCCCTCCCTCCCCCTCCCCCCTCCCCCTCCCCCCCCCCCTCCCCCCCCTCTTCCCTCCCCCCCTCCCCCCTCCCCCCCCCCTCCCCCTCCCCCCTCCCCCCCCTCCCTCCCCCTCCCCCCTCCCCCTCCCCCCCCCTCCCTCCCCTCCCCCCCTCCCCCCTCCCCCCTCCCCCCTCCTCCCCCCCTCCTCCCCCTCCCCTCCTCCCCCCCCCCCCCTCCTCCCTCCCCCCCCTCTCCCTCCTCCCCCCCTCCCCCCCCTCCCCCCTCCCCCCCTCCCCCTCTCCCCCTCCCCCCCTCCCTCTCCCCCCTCCCCCCCCCTCCCCCCCTCCCCCTCCCCCTCCCCCCTCCCCCTCCCCCCCTCCCCCTCCCCTCCCCCCTCCCCCTCCCCCCCTCCCCCCCTCCCCCCCTCCCCCTCCCCCCTCCCCCCCTCCCCCTCCCCTCCCCCCTCCTCCCCCCTCCCCCCCTCCTCCCCCCCCTCCCCCCTCCCCCTCTCCCCCTCTCCCCCCCTCTCCCCCTCCCCCCCTCTCCCCCCCTCTCTCCCCCCCCTCCCCCCCTCCTCCCCCCCTCCCCCGTCTCCCCTCCCCCCCCTCTCCCCTCCCCCCGCTCCCCCCCTCCCCCTCCCTATAGTCCTGCCTCTTCCCCCCCCTCCCTCCGCCCCCACACGGAGACCCCCTTCCCTCACACCACCCCGGCACACTACCGGCCATCCCATCGACCCCCCTCTCCCTACCTCTAAGAAACGCCCAGCCACCCCTAGGACAGACTAAGAGAACTTCCCCCCAA